>NC_030431.2:865000-1165000 GCF_001660625.3 Ictalurus punctatus
GTGAGAGAGAGAGAGAGAGAGAAAGACAGTGAAGAAATGGTACATATGGTAGCATTACATTTAGAACACCATCACGGTTATATAAATATATAAATATGATTTAAATATTAAAAATATGATAAAAAATGAACAATTATCATATGAAGTAGGGTCAAATCTATATTATCATTAAAATCCATCCATTTTCCATACCACCTATCCTACACAGGGTCGCTGGAGAGCCTGGAGCCTATCACAGGGAACGCCGCCGGGCACGAGGCGGGGACACACCGGACAGAGAAATCGTCAACCCATCGCAGGGCACAATGATATACTATGGACAATTTGGAAACGTCTTTGGACATGAGGAAGGAAACTGGAGTACACAGAGGAAACCCCTGAAGCACGGGGAGAACATGGAAAGTTCGGACACACACAGGGTGGAGGTGGGATTGGGGGCAACCTTGGAGGTGCGAGGCAAGCATGCTAACCACTAAGCCACCATATAGCAGTAACGTAAATAGATTTCTTTGACCCAAATGGAGCATCTGTGATGCATACTACATTGACATTAGGCCACAGTGGTGTAACAAAGTAGAATTAAATATATTCTAGGAAATATTCCTAATTCACAATAGTGTATGTGTTTTTGTAAGATTTTACTGCAAACTACAAACACTACAAATGTCACCACTTTTTTTTTTGTTGTTGTTGTTGAATCAAATGGCTACTTTTACTCTGAATAGTATGCATCAACAACAAAAACTAAGTTTTACCATTTGTTATTATTGGCATGGCAGGATTTCTATCGAGTTTTATCCACTGCACTCTGAGAAGAGATGAGAACAGATTCATTTATTAGTCTGCCAATTTCTCTAGCCTTTTCTGAAATCACTGTAATTTTATTGTGGTGTATGTACTGTAGATGCAGCCGCAAGAAATTCAGCTTTGCGTCCCCTGAATCTTTCAGGAACTCATCTTACTTCCTGTATAGATGAAGTTCGGCTCTATTTCACGAGACAAATTTTGGCTAGTTATCCTGTATGACGCTTCATTATAGCCTGACAAATTACACTGGGGTCTACGCTAAGTAGTTAACTGTCGGCCTATTTAAATGTTTTTATTTAAAAGATAAAATAGATGTGTATATATTTTTTTGGCTTAAATACCCTCTCAGTAATTCTGTCAAGTTAGTTTATGGGTTTAGCTCACAGACATTAGCCTTTTCCTACCATACCAAACTGAACATAACTAGCATACACTGCGTAGACTAAAGATTTCCCACATTATTTCAGCTCTCTCAAAACTATAGAGTTATTCCATTGATATTTTGGTGACAGTAATAGGCCTGGATATTAACTTAATATCTGCAGTATGGAAAATATCGACCGCAGGACTCCATCCTGATAGAGATAAGAATAGAGAGATGAATCTTCAAAATGGGTTTTGCTTTCATAGGTATAATGGAATGGATATTGTGTTTGTCTTTATTCTTCATACTTTTATTACTATACCAATACATTATTGTTTGCCACAAAGAACATAGCAGACGGGATATTTTCACAGAAGCTTTTCAGCAAAGTTGAGGTCATAAGTTTACATACGCCTTGCAGAATCTGCAAAATGTTAATCTTTTTTTTTTCAAAATTAAAAATAAGAGGGATTATCAAAATTGCATTTGCTGAAGAAGCGATTTCACATGACAGATGTTTACATATAGTCCACAAGACACAATATTAACAAAATTTACACAAATGAACCAATTCAAACGTTTACATACCCTCGATTATTAACACTGTGTGTCGTTACCTGGACGATCGACGCCTGTGTGTACGTTTCGTGATCGTTGTTCACGAGTCACTTGTTAGTCCTGAGCAGTTAAACTGCCCTCTGTTCTTCAGAACATTCCTCCAGGTCCTGCACGTTCTTTACTTTTCCAGCATCTTCTGCATATTTGAGCCCTTTCCGACAGCGACTATATGACGTTCAGATCCGTCTTTCCACACCGAGGACTTATTCTCAAAAAGGCAACACAATACATTAAGACAGGATGATCGTTTGTTATGCTAAATTGTTACCATTTTGTCTTCTGGGAAACATGTAAAGACCCTACGCAGCTTCTGAAGGGCTTCTGAGGTCATCGTGTTCAAAACTTTACACCCCCCTGGCTCTTAATGTATCTTAATGTTAATATATCTATATATCTCAATCTCAGAGAGTAGACGACTACCCGAGCCATTTCCCCGAAAGCTACTTTTACTTATATAAGTATAATTGTGCATTAAGGCTATGTGCCTACCTCGAGAGGTTATGCTGCATCCTGCAGTGCTTCATTTAATTACAACAGCGTAATCAATGACTTGGAAAAATGTAAATCAATACGTTTTAGACCTACTGGCTTTGTCCTTTGTTAGATGTGATCAGTGCATAAGCTCAAATGGAAATCGTATATTTTCTAGTGTTTACACCTAAACATTCTTCATTCAAAGCAACAGAATTCATGGTTTGTGTTTAAAGTTCACATGCTTCACGCCTTAGTGGTGTATTCCTGTTAAATGTAATGGTTAACCTCATGAGAGCTAACAGAACCAAAGGCAACACAGCAGGGACGTACTGGCTTCTGTTGCAGATGACTGATTTCATTCTGTCATGTTGTTCCCAAAACTCAAACCCAACTGTCAAAAACAAACCAAACACAAGCCATGTTTATTTTATTTATTTATTTCTCTCTCTCTCTTTTTTTTTTAAGAATCTGGTGATCATCCTTGTAAATGCACTACAAATGCAAGAAAAAGAGCTTGCTTTCATCTGAATATGCATATGTACATGCACAAGTCATCTTAGAACACTGATGGCTTCCAGCCTGTTTGATTTGTAAAGGTCTTTTATCTATGGTTTTACACTTAAAAAAAAAAAAAAAAAAAAAATCTAAGAAAATAACACACAAGAAAATAGCAGAGAATTGTATTATAGGTCTGTCTGATTCTCAAATTATTCGACTTGTCCAAACTCATTTGTTAAAGGAACAGCTGTGTGTAGTGAGAGGTAGTGGCTTCATCATGCACATATGAGCAGATAAGCAGATCGACTCCACTGAGAAATATTCAAACACGCAGCTTTAATTAAATGTGAAGCGGGGAATACAGTCTCTGTGCGTGAAATCATTGTGTAGACACAGAGGAAAGAGAATCCCTCTTATTAGCATTACTGAATTTCTTATCCAAGACTAATTATGAGCGAGTGATGCGGTCTTTATATTCATATGAAAAATCTTTCAATTTATTCAATCCATCTGAAAGTAACACAATGTGGATTGCATGTGAGGAAAGTCATTTAATCCCCCCCCCCCACACACTTCCCTCCTTCACTTCGTTTGATGTTACATTAGAAAATAATGACTTTCTCCACGAAGAATGCCTTTGATATTGCAATTAATGAGAACCAGCAGGGGAAGGAGTCGGCATTTGAACTTCAGACCCAAGAGCAGCTATTCATCTGCATTACTTGGCCTATGTTTTAATTCAGCTGGAATTAACACTTTCAAACACACACACACACACACACACACACACACACACACACACACACACCTGGCACTTTGATGCAAATAGATTCCAGTGAACTGAAATAACACCATCATCACCGCCGACAGAAATTTGCCCTTTGATTTAAAAGTCATGAGAATGCTGTGTATTAAGGCCAAGGTCTAAAATAAAATTGGGGATACATTTAAAACTGAGATCATTTTTTTTTTTGCCAGCTGTTATGACTCCTCGATAGTCTTTTCAGTTTTCTTAAAGGCTTTAGCTTGGAAGAGCTCATGACAGATCGTGACAGGTGGGATATGAATATTCCTCAGATATTCTCCTTCGACACACCTACTACGACGAAGTCCAACGCCGCATCTCAATCCGCCTACTTATACTATACACTAAAAGTATGTAGTCTTTTTTTCAAAGAAAGAGTACATACCTTTGAGTGTGTAGCATACTAACACGTCAGGTAACGGGCAAGAACGTTGTTGCCTAGTTACGCACACTGTCATGGTAAACAAACTCCTTGTTCTACTTCAGCTTTTCTTCATTGGTTATTCCTTATATAATGTCATTTACCATTCCCTTGATTCATTTTTTCCCCCCACACTTCATTTACACCTCTCTAAAATGCGTCAAAAAGCAAACCGTCACGAAACGCCAACATTAGCTGAAAAAGTGTCCCCGGACCCACACTTCGAAAATCTCTCGGAAAGAGTAGACCATCCGGGTAGACCTTTGGGAACCTCATTTCAACCTACTACAATTTGGGACACACTAAGTCTAATCTCTGATACTATTTACCATCTACTGATAGTAGGTCCAAAAAAAAAAAAAAACAACCCCAAACACCCCAGAACACACCCTGGAGGTTGGATGCAGCACATCAGAATCATCTTTCAGTTTAAAAAAACAAAATCTCCAGTTTGGAAAGGCGGCAGTGAGATGTTATTTCTGATCCATTATGACCCGGGAGACTAAATGACTCTAAAAAGCCTGACGGTTGTCTTGTCATCATTGAAGCTTTCCATGCTGGCTACTTCAATGTGCTCAGCAAATATCAGTGACCTGTGACTGTAACCGTACTGTGAAATAAGTAAATAAATGGGATCAGAGAAACAGTTTGTTGGCTTTTCTTTTATATTTCGAGCGCTGATATTGTGAATCTGATTGTGCTGTAAAACCTGTGATAAAATCTACAAGTGTATTCAATTAAGTAGTACTCCCACTACGCCCTCATTTCAAAAGGATTTTATAGTGGGCCAGGTGTGATTACGGGTGTGTGTCAGTTCTGGGCGGAGAACGAGGTGGGGGGGCTTCCTGACACACGCTTGTGCCCGGGGGCCTCACAGAACTGTGTGCAGTCACTGAGTGTTTGTGATGCTGAATTTTCCGTCTGCATGACCATCTGTGTTGGAAAAATCAGTTTAGCTCAATTCAATTCACTTCTACAGCTGTTACATGTCAAAAATACACAACATTTCATGTGGAGCATCAGGTTTGGTCAAGAAACAATAAGATCATTTCAATCTTCCGTCTCACAAATACCAACACGAATCAAGATTCGGATTAACGAACGATATATTATGTGAAACAGTCTATTCGGACGGTTATCTAACATTTTTGCAGCCAGGGAGCTTTTCCAGTTCAAACACCCAGTTATACAGATATAAATATTATGCACGTTAGGCAATTTGTTCCACTTCATATGCCACACGGCCAAAAGTACGCCTGATCCTCACAGCCATATGTAGGTCTTTCCCCAAACGGTTGCCATAAAGCTGGACGCACACGTCTTTGAATACTTACATTTACGTTTATGGCATTTGGCAGATGCCCTTATCCAGTGCGACTTACTTACTGGTTTGGACTAAGTGTATCGTCAGTTTAAAACCCTGTCCGCGAGGTAGTATAGTACGAAAGACACAAGACAAAGTGCTAATTTAAGTACTTCATGAAGAGGTAGGTCTTTGATCCTCATTGGAACACAGCCAGTATGCTGTAGTATTAAGATATCCTTTCACTGAGGGACTAAGGGCTGAGCTCAAACATGTTTCAGCATGACAATGCACAAAACGAGCGCCATAAAGAACTCGAGAGGCCTGCACAGAGCCCTGACCTCAACCCCACTGAACACCTTTGAGATGAATTGGAATGATGACTGCACACCAGGTCTGCTCGCCCAGCATCAGTGCACAACCTCTTGCTCTTTTGTGTAGCTGAATGAGCACAAACCCCCCATAGCCATATTCCAAAATCTAGTGGAAAGCCTTCCCAGAAGAATGGAGGTTATTACAGCAGCAAAGGGGAAACAAATCAATATTAACGTCCATGGCTTTGGAAAGGGATGTTTCCATATACTTTTGACCACAGGGTGTATTTATTTATTTAATTCAGTGGAGCATAACAGCTTTTTTATGGATTAACTTTTCATCATGCATCATGCAGTGTGGTGTGTATAAAATGTAGATTTGAAACAATTCGCAACATATCGACACCAATTTTTTTTCTTTCTGCAGTTAGACATCATTAGCGGTCCATGCACTGGTGTTCATTTTTTTTTTTCTTTTTCTTACTTTTTTTGTTGTTGTTGTTGCACTAAAACAAATCACACAGCCAAAACTGTAAGGCGTATAGACATATATATTAACTCAGAGATGCCGTATTTCAATTGCTATTCAGAAAAAGGAAATGACTAAGGGGTGCCCCTTGGTTTCATCTCGACCATATGCATTAATTTCTGCCATGATAGATTTTTTTTCTGCTAACTTGCATAAATGTATTGCATAATTGATCTCCAGCACTCAACGCCATTAAAAAAAGGAAACACTGACAATGCTTTTCAGAAACACCACCTCTTTTCCATTTTCCTTGCTTTTTTCCCCCCTTTTTTTCTTTCTTTCTTTTTATTTATTTATTTATTTATTTATTTTGGTGAACACACCTGTGCACCGTGTGTGAAATTCCCCAGCCAAATGAGTGCAAAAGATTGATGACTGTCATGAAATCAGTATTTTCTGTTTTGCTGCTATGACAGAGCGCGAAATAAACGCCATCCTAAAGCACGCGCCCGGCAATAGGCCTGCGCACGTGTGTATGTCGGTGGATTTTGGGGCTCGCGAGGCTCTCCAGCACAATTATATCGTATAAACAGGCACTTCTGAAGGCTTATAAATCTTCATCATCCGGACAGCCGGTGAAATATGTGACTGTCCCCGGTGCGTAAATTAACGCGCTCCAGAAGCCCGGCCAATAAAGGAAGGCGCGCGGCGGGCGGGTGGCCGGCAGTCGATGAGCTCGCGGCTCCTCATAAATCACGTGACGGAGCGGATGAAGCGCGCGAGCGGCGGTCAGTGGCGGCCACCTGGCGCCTTCAATCACCGGGCGGACAGGTCAACCGGCAAAACACACCAAACTCAGACACAGAGAGCTTTCCACACCCTGCTAGTCCACCACATTAAAAGTGTTAGATTAAAATATATATATAATAATCCATAATAAGCTTGTGTACCTACTAATGAGGCTTAAAAAATGGACAACCAGATCCCAAAATCACCACAGGTTTTCCTCAAGACACGCCACTGTCCTTTGTTTTTATTATTATTATCATCCATCCATCCATCTTCTATACCGCTTTTCCTTCTTCAGGGTCACGGGGAACCTGGAGCCTATCCCAGAAAGCTATTATTATTATTATTATTATTATTATTATTATTATTATTATTATTATTATTATTATTTAAATAGCCTAGCATATCTAGGTTCAAAAGGTCTGCCACTCCACTTTGTACTTTGGTCCATTTTTCAGACAGCAAAGTATTTACCTTCTATTACTTGTTAGCCATGTTAGCTTTATTATTTCCTGCAGTACAAACCTAAGGAAGCAAAACACATCATGGCTGACTAGCTGCATCTAAAATCGAGCTTTTTCCTGACTTTAAATAATTTGAGTCAACATACAATATATAGACAAAAATCCTTGATGTAATATGAGTGTTTCTATTTGACTCTATATTCCAAAGCTTTAATGATCTTTTTTTATTATTATTTTTTTTTACTCTATCTGGAAAAAAATATCTTGTACAGAAGGCAATATTATCCACTATACAAGTGTGATAAAGAGGCAAGCTAACAATGGTAGACTGGGGTATAATATATGTATGATCTACATAAAACTCCATGCTAGTTTTATACTACTTATATTAATTACTCTTGTCAGTTTTTAAATCACCTTAAATGAAAATTCTAAATGGTTTCAGAGAACTTTCTGGACAGCTGGTCTTTACTGCCACCTGCTGTCGCAGTGCTACTGAGATTTTAGGAAAAGTCCAAGGCTGAACCACAAAGAGGAGTTCCTGTCTCCAGATTAAGGACTTTATCAATAATCTACGTTATACGCTCTTAAAAATGAAGGTTCCAATTAGAACCAAAAAGGGTTCTAATCAAGGTTTTCAACCTGATGCCATAGTAGAACCCTTATAAGTTACACAAAGAACCCTTTACTCTCAAGGTCTTTAGAGAACCATCTATTTACTGATGCTTTAACATAATCTATCAAATGTTATTATAAGTTAACATAAATTATCATGAGTTCTATAAAAAACAACAACAACAACATTAGTTAGCGCTTTAAGGAACCAAAGTATGGTTCTTAAGTGTGATGCCAGGAGTACCTTTTCAGTCCCACAAAGAACCTTATAAGGTTCACTTTAACCTGTAAAGGGATGATACCTTGAAGAACCGATATCCTACACTTCTCTGAAAATCTTATAATGAAACATAAAGAACTTCTTTAATCATCAAAGAACCATACAGCTCAAGTAAAGAACCCTATACTGTGAAAAATGGTTCTTGTGCGCAGAGCTTGCATGTTCTCCCTGGGGTTTCCTCCGGGTACTCCGGTTTCCTCCCCCAGTCCAAAGATGTGCCTGGTAGGTTGATTGGCGTGTCCAAAGTGTCCGTAGTGTATGAATGGGTGTGTGAATGTGTGTGTGATTGTGCCCTGCGATGGATTGGCACCCTCTCCAGGGTGTACCCCGCCCTGTGCCCGATGCTCCCTGGGATAGACTCCAGGTTCCCCATGACCCTGTAGGATAAGCGGTATAGAAGATGGATGGATGGATTTATCTGGGAAAAAAAAAAAAAAAGATTGTCAAATTGATGTGTTTGCATTTATATGTACAATTTTGCTAGCCAAATAGGAGAGTAATAAACTAGGGTGTATATATAGCATCTCAGTGCAGGTCTAAAAAAATAAAATTAAATAAATAAATAAATATTAAAGCAGGTTTTCACACCGAGTTAAGAATCACATGTGCATGAGTGAGGATCCTCCTCGCGCTGAGTCTGCGCAGGTCCACTGAGCATGCGCAGTAGGATATAAACATAAAGGCGCTGCCCAGCTGCCAAAATGACTGGCCTAAAAGCATGAGTAACGGAACAAATCTCACTTTTACGACAACGTCTTCATGAGACGTTATTTCTGATAACTACGATCGTTATCCGCCGCGACTCTGAAGTATGTTTTAACTCGTTTATTCCTAACTTTTGCGTGACACTCGCTTCAGTGTAAAAATTCTGCCTGCTAACCGCGCGTGCTAACTCCCGTCAAAGTCCACAGAACAGCTCGAGTCATTTCTATTAGAGCTGAAATTTTTAGATTAAATATAAAAACCTGCACAACAGATGAACAGATAAAAAAAAGATATGTAAATAATAATAATTTAATAAAGACTTACTTAGTAAAGAATTTCATTTAAAAAGTATAACTGTAGGAGAGACGCGATTTGCCGTTTGGACTGAAATATCGCGATATCACAGAAAAGGTCAATGTGAACTGAAGGTTTTTAAAATTTATTTCTACTCTAATGTTATGAATTATTTGGAATATTTATTATCGAAAAGTGTTTGCTCATGCCTACCGAGCCTCGCTGGTGACGTTCCTATATATATAATGCATGGTCACGCAGTAGTCGAACGAGATGATAAAGTCCTGGCCCATTATCCCAATGCTTATTGTTTGGTACTATTCATCATCCATTGATATCATGTTGTGTTAAAGTATTCTTTTAATATTCCTTAGGGATCATTATAATGGACACAGTCCTGAGCAGGCTGCGAACCCTGACCCCAGATGAGCTGCGGGAGGAGATCACAAGGGCGGGATTGAAGTGTGGACCCATAACTGCCACCACCAGGGGCATCTTTGAGAAGAAACTCGCCCGAGCTCTTTCGGAGGATCAGCCGGGAGAGTGCAGTAGTCCAGAAGTGGACGCCGGTGAACCCAGTAGCTCTTCGGACCACGCTCAGTCTCCACCAGCGAATTCAGAAGCGCTGAGGTTGGACGTGAGTCCTTCAACACGTGTTTCTGAAGATGCTACTCAACAAGCATCTCCTGAATCTCCCTCTTTATTTTATGGGGTTTTGCCTCCTCAAGACGATCCGTCGTTCAACGACGGTATGTTCATAAGAGACGTGATTGATCCCAGAACCCTACTTTTCTGTGCAGGTTGTCCTAGACGTGTAATAGAGGATGTTATCACTAATCACTTTCGTTTGGTTATAATCTGTAAACAGGATTATATTGTTGTCTTTTCTAACAGGCTTCCTTCATGTTTACGGTGACAAGCAGAAAGCACTAAAAGCAGTCATGACGATGAAAGGTGCACGGTTTAAAGGTTTCTATAACAGAAAGGATGCTGAGGACTTTGCTAAGGGCGTGTATGATGGTGGCGTGACACCCAGCAAAAATTCAGCAGACAAACTCCTGGTTACATTTACAGGTGGGTTTGTTCATCAGACAATGTTCTGAATATAGCTCATTAAATAATAATAAAAAAGGAGTTCTTAACATTGTTTTATTTGCCAGTAAAATGAAACACTAAGGGAAGTGCTGTTACTGGAAAGAAATACCTTCGGGGTTAATTAAAACTCCGCTTCGTGGTCGGCCACGTTACACCTCTCCGTCATTGATTAGTTTCCTTTAACAGCATGTCCTGTCAAGTTTTATTCCTTATTCCTCTTTAAAAGCTTATTTTTCTGAAATAACTATTAAAGTGTAGGCCACAGACAGGATGAAAAAAAAGTACACTAATATAAATGAATATTTCACCTGATTATAAACACATAATATTATGGCCTACTTTCTGTGGAATTAGTCAGGATGATCCAATTGTGTTAAAAATAGGACCCTTTTAGAGTTTACTTTGTGTTAGCAAATACATTCATATTTGTATTAGGAGCATGTTCTTAAATCCATGGCATTACTGACTTGTGTTATTATCAACTAATTATATCCAAGTCATGTGATGAGAGACTAATTTGGTGAAAAATAGCACATCTGTAAAAATGATTTTCATTTGTCCGTCTGCACTTTACTTCAATATGAATACTTCTTATTTATTTATTTATTTATCTAAAAAAAATTGTAACCCCAACTATAAATCAAATTAGCAGTAGTCAGGATGTTCTAATTTGCCCTTAATATAGCTTACTAAGGACTTTGATATATTTGCTAGCGAAAGATGCTCATTAATCTTTGTTATGGCCTGGCTTCAGCTTTTATTGCTTAAGTTATTAGACAGACGAGAGCCAAAAAGAACGGCACTAAAATTAATGTCACTTGGCTGTCAGTACCCAAAATGATAACCTTTGAACCCGTAATGAAAGCGGATGGTTAGTATGGTGTCAATTACGTGACACTTACTAAATACGTGTTCATAAACATGTTTTACTGCCGTGTGCAAGCTTTACTTGTTTACACTCACCAAATATTAGATGCAGACAGCAGAAAGAGAAAAACAACTGAAAAAACTAATACAATAGGGTGCGAATACTTATGAGTATGAATACGTTACCATGTGGCTTTGCTTGTAATGAGTGAATGAAAGTAGCTCTGGTCGGCATGGTCTCGTTTTTGTAATGATTCATATACTTTCTAGCGTTTTATTGATTATATCAATAGCAACCTCAGCATGGCTGTGAAACATCCATTTAATTAGCAGAGAGATCACCAACTTTTGAAACGGCATCTTTGGAGAAGGCTAACGAGTTCAGAAGTCCGCGCGTACAAGACCTGACGACAAAACTTAGAAGAGCCGTGGAGAATGGAGACCAAGTGGCTTTTAAAGAGCTTGTCTGGGGTAACCCAAGATACCTTATCGGGTCTGGAGACAACCCAACCGTTGTGCAGGTAGATAAATGGTAGTGTTTTGAAAACCCATACCACTTTCTTTTTGTTCGACGTTTGTCCAAAGAGTTCGGCGTACAGCATGGTTGCACAATGGACTTAAAGATGTAATGTACGTTCTGCAGGAAGGCTGCAGATACAACGTCCTCCATATAGCGGCAAAAGAGAACCAAGCTGAGATGGCACGTCTTATCCTGGAGACCCTACAGAGCCCGGAGTTCATGCGTCTCATGTATCCGGATGATCAGGAAGACATGCTCTGGCAACGAATCAGCTACATCGTGGACCTGTACCTCAACACGCCTGATAAAGGGGTTAAGTACTGTACAGATATTTTACGGTATTTTCTTCCCGATCGAACTCTTTGGTATTTATTAGACTACGTCTATGGTGGTGTTTCTACAGAGCAATGAGACGCCGCTTCACTTTGCCTGTAAGTTTGGATGTCCAGAGGTAGTGAACGTCCTTTGTTCACATCCAGACATCGATAAGAACCGTAGGAACAAGTATGGACAGATGCCATTTAGTGTAAGTACAGAATATGTAAATACAGTTTTTTTTTTTTTTTTTTTAAATTAATAAAACCTCACAGGTTACTTTCAAGCTGCAAGCATAATGTAAAGATTTACTGCTCAAGTCAGGATGTTCACATGGGGCTGTGTTGAGAGACGAGTTTTGCGCACTTAGTAAGGGTTTAATACGGAAATTATGGTGGAATGGACTGTACACGGGTCATTTGCATAATTGGAAAATCTGGAAACAGGAAGAGCGACTTAAATGCACGCGTAACCCGACTCTGAATACGCATACGTTTCCTCACGTAAACACGAACACAACTTTTAGACTTAAGATGCTATCTCTGAATACGCCCCATAATCCTGTTAATATCTGTTTTAACCGCGTGACGAAAAGACCACTGTTCCACCTGCCGTATTCATAGAGCTTATCGTCGAGAGGAGACTCGAGCTCTGTGTGTTTGCTGCCGTTGTCTTTCACGATATTGTTCCTGCTTTAACAGGTGATATGTGAACGGAAAAACAAAAATAAGGAAACTAAAGAAAAGATTCAGGAATATTTGCAGGGTAAGTTTGGAAGTGGAGGTAAGCGTACAAAAAAAGTTCAAAGGGGAAAAAATAAAACGCTGATTATTAATTTATTATTCTTTTGTCTCAGATCGTTTTTTCGTGCCGTTACTGAGAGCCACAGATAACACTCTTAACCCGGTGATCGGCGCACCCTGGGCTCCTGGCACCTCTAAATATCGCGATGCGTCACTAATCCCTGGGTTGATGGAGGATCCTAAAAACCCACTGATGACTATTAGGGCATTTGTAGGCCCTCTGAATTTATCCAAGGTAACTCCAGCCCTGCACAGACTTGACTACTTTTGGCATCTGGTGTGTTTGCGGTTGCCTAACCGAGCTCCTTCGTGCAGACAGAAGAGTTTCACAAGCTGTGGAAAACACCGCCTCGTGACCGAGCGAGATACTTTCATCACATTTTAAAATCGGATCCTGATCGAGGAGCGGAGAGAGTAGGAAGGTAGGAGTGTCGTTTTTAAAATTTATCATTGAGAAACCTTCATTTAAAGAAAACGCAACACTGAAACACTGTATTTGCATTATTCCTGTGACAAGTTCGAAGCTGTCTGCTATGACGCACAGCATTGTGGGAAGTGTATGAAACCGAGTTTAAAAAAAAAAGACCAATGTGTCAGTTTAAACCAAAAAGTTCTGGGTCAACTCAGAATTTCATTATGAAATACATCTTGGAAGTCATCGACGATCCCGTGTTGATTCTAAAAAATCAGTATGCAAGTTGTTCAGTGTGGACGTTTCCTTAAATGACCGTTAAGTGAAGTGATGAGTAATTTGAAGGTTTTGAGCCTCTGGTGAGTTCTTAACTTTCAAATGAAACGATTTAAATGCATATTAATGTGATTTTTGTTGGCAGGGAATTAGCGCACGAGATGGGGTACCCCTGGGCTGAATACTGGGACTTCTTAAATTGCTTCACCGATCTCTCCACAGAGGACGGCTTGAGCATGTTGGAGGATTATTTGAACAAATCCGTCCAGCAGAAGAACGATATAGAGAAGTGCTTTTTAGATTTGAAAAGTCCTGCTTCACTCACTGGTGAGAGCCAGTTTCACGGGTTTGACGAGCAAGCTCTAAAACTGTGTTCAGGTATAAAGTGTGCGTTTGAAATGACGGGCTCCATTTTGAAGTGACTTGTTCAGGACCTCATTGAAAGTGTAGCTCAGAACATTTGTGATTTTTGTAAAACTCGAGTGTGACCGGAACGCTGAGAGTGGAAGGTGCTGAATTGAACGGAGGATGAAACGAGTTTGTATGAATTTATATTCACGCGACTATCCGTAAATTATCTACGTTAAATGAGACGTTTCTCTATGTGGTCATTTCACAACATGTCATTAGACACAGGAAAAGGTTTAGAACGCTTTTGTTCTGTGAATAGATATTTCTTTTAGAGGAACGTACTTAAAGGAAAGACGAATTATTATTCAATAAATTCAAGTTGTTTACAGGTTAGGAGTTTTAATTTGTTGTTGTTGTTGTTGTTGTTGTTGTTTTCCCAGCTCATAAAAAGCCACCTAAAATCAGCACGCTGCTCGATGATCACCTGTCCCCTGTGACGTCAGTGGACCGAGACAGCCGGACTGAAGGAAACGGTTCCGAGTCTTTCGTTAACAAGTTTCCGGTGTGTGACCTCAGGAATGAATTCGAGAGGGTTGCCCTGGACCGCACTTCTGGCGCTGAGGATGCGACAGATTCAGGTTTAGGTTGTCTCCCTGGGTCTAGTTCTGATGGATTAGATGGAAGCTCTTTAGGAGCATGGGATTGGACCCAGAACGAGGAGGACGACTCCAGCTCGGACGAGTACCACACGGCGGATGAGGACGCTGACGCCGTCTGCCAGACCGATAGCAGTAGAGAGCCGCGTACACCACCACGGGCGATTCTGGACCGTACCGGTCCCTGGAACTGTGAGGAAGAAGAGCTCAGCAGCTCTGTGTCTTCCTGCAGTTCTTATAAATCCACACATGGCTCACCTCAACATCTCGAGGAGTTTCAGCCATGTGTTTTTCTCGCCGGGTGAGCTCCACAAAATTTCATGTGGAATGTAATTTGGGAAGTGTAGTGTTCTGGGGGGGGAAAGAACATGAGCTTAAGCGGTCTGTGTACGTTGTTCATTTGTGTTTGGTATCAAAATTTAAAAACATTCCAATTTATTTTTTAAAAAATATTTTATTTATTTATTTTTAACGATTTGTGTGTTGGTTAAAGGCAACCTGAGGCGCGCGGTGTGTTGAGAAACTTGAAGAAGGGCTGTAGGCTTCGCCACACAATCACAAAATAACGCCAGAAAATTGCCGTATTTTGCTAGGTTTTTATTGGCTGCTACATGCGTGTCTGAACAGAGCATTCATTGGGAACTAAAATGATCAATTGATGCTCGATAATGTTTTTAGTTGAAGGAAAAAAAAAAGCAAATGAACTCTCTAATCTCGGAAAGTAATTTGGAAGTAGCGTGCGTGCGTGTGCGTGCGTGAATATTTTATTCGCTTATAAAGGGACACCATAGCGAATTTACTGTGAAATGTGCTTGCTGTTTCGCTTTAGTGAATCTCCCAGTAAGCTGGACAGTCAGGTGTTGTCCGCACTGACCGGAATAGACGTCGACGAGCAGCGTTTTCCCTGCATTAGCAGATGGAGGAACATTGTTTGCTCATATCCTGAATCTCAGCAGCACCGGTAGGTAAAGCCAAGTGATTATTTATTTATTTATTTATTTATTTATTTATTTATTTATTCATTCATTCCTGTTTGCAGTCATCTATGTTCAAATGCAGCGTTTAATTCTGGTTTTGTCGTTCAGATGGCCGTGTATTATGGTTACGAACAGACACACAGAGAGTCAGACGTCCACTCCTCGCAGACTTACACACAGCTGGCTGACGGGCTCGCCCGGCTTCCTCCGCGTGAACAACTTCATGCCTGCGCCGTGTGTGTATAACCAGTCACCCAACAAACACTCCACATGCACTTAATTCTATAGCACGCTTTCTGTATTGCTTATTCAAGTCATAATCAATTATTTAGACAACATAATCACACTTAATCTCTTGAAGTTTAGCAATTCTTCAGTTCAGTTAGGTCAGTTAGGATATTTCTGTTGTCCCCCACCCCCATTTACTTCTTAATTTGTTGTTGGCCATTTCCCACCCACCTCTCCTGTGGCATACAACAGCTAGGATACAGCTGATGGATTAGATGGAAGCTGTTTAGGAGTGTGGGATCGGACAGAGCGAGGCACCGGATAGGGTGTAGGCTAACACATGCTTTTCCAAGACACGCAAAGCCAGCTAACCGCATCTGCGTCACAGGGCGGTGTAACGCGTTTGGAAGAATGCGCTATCCGCCGTCTTCTGCATACGTCAGCTCACAGTTGCCCACGATTACCTAGTGTCTCTGTGATCGAGAGGTGAGATTATTATTATTATTTTTTTATCACATATTTTTATATATCCCTCCTCCCACACGGAGATCACTGATTTTGCTCCCTTATACTCCCGGTCCAACTCACGATCTCTGGAAGACACTTTTCTGTAGTGCCAATTAGGATATTTAACCAAATTATGAGGAAAATGGTTGACTACATTGAAATGTAAAAAAAAAAGAATTGATCAATAGTTGTATGCTTTGTATAAAAGGTACATTTGTTCTCCTGTGGTCACTAGAAAAGAAAAATAGCTTTAAGGAACATCAGTACCACAGTTGACCAAATATTTGCATGGGAAGAATTCCTTAGTGCTCTGTACATAGTTAATCATCTTTTTTCCCGAACTTTCTGTACTACAGCACCGTACTCAAAGCAATATGCACAAATCAAGACCGATGTTTTGGGGGTTTTTTTTTTGTTTTGTTTTTTGCCAGAAATGTTTGTATTGCTGAGTAAATCGAGTTTATATGGAGTTTTTGTATTTAATGAATAATTCACGCTGCATTGCCTGACTGTTCACTGTGTATCATAAATAATATATCGGCTTGAGGAATTGCACTACAATTTTTCTATATTATGTCAATATTTGCCAAAGAGATGAAACATAATGTTAAATGAAAAATAAACTAAGTACACAGGCTTGCTTTGTCACAGGTTTTTCACGTCTTTTATAATACACAGCTTGTCCAGGTTGTTGGCAGAATCTTTTGTTTTGTGTGAAATTGCTATAAAAGATCAAACATTGAGCTCAGCAGTGTTCCCATATGACATAATTACTTCTGTATGCTCATGGGTCTGTGAAGATCCCTTCAGATGTGTTGTTGGATCTTGCTATAAAGGTAATGTTTACTGTAAAATTGTGCATCGTGTTGTGATAATCTGGAAACGAAATGGTTCTGGATACATTGAAGTTTTTCAATCATTCACCTTCAGTAACTGCTTTGTCCTGGTCGGGGTTGTGATGGATCCAGATCCAATCTTGGGAACACTGGGCATGGGAATATACCCTAGATATTAGCCAATCCAACAACCAACATGCTTAGAACACTATCTGCATTATTATTATTATTATTATTATTATTATTATTATTATAAGTGATCGTAATTGTAGTTGTGATTTTTCCAAATGATCTGTAATCTCAATTGTATCTTTTTTTTTTTTTTGCAAGGTAAATACCCCACAGGGAGTAAGAATTTAAACATTAAGACACAATCTGGCACCCAAAGTCACCCCCCCCCCCCCCCCCCCTCCCCGACTGCAGTGTTGCAGTTTTAGCTTTGAGCCGCCAGAGGTCGCTGAAGTGGCCCATTCTAGTCATCATCTTATGTAAAGAGTAAAGTGAACGAAGGTTTTTCAAATGCAGTGGCAATGACTTAAAAATGTAACCTTTACAAATATATTTATAGGGTCGTATGCTTTGAAATTCGATGTGGAGCGTGGATATTTATTATTAATATATACTAATATTGCATCCTAATTTATCTTCGTAAAAGTTGTACAAGGTTGTCATTTGCGAACAAAGGATGAACAAAGGAACACAAACTTTTTGTAAAAATGTGTATTTTGATATTAAATTGACTTCTTTTTTTTTGTCCACAGCTTTTATTCTTTTAAAATGATATTTTAAATATAGTTTCATATTGTCATATGGTGTTTGGAAAAATTAACCTGTGGAAACTGTTTTGTATATCTAGTGTCTTAAAATGTAAATAACCTACGTTTCTTAATAATAATAATCAATAAGCCTACATTAGAAATTTAATACATTCACAACTATAAAACAATACAACAGTTGTCAGTACAGTATATATATAATGTGTGTGTATATGTATGTATGTATTATCTCCATTTATATTTATCTTTATGCATTCTAGCATTCTATAGAGATGCCTCCATACTCAAGAAAATAAATATTTTCATTTTTTAAAACCAAATATTAAAAGGAAAGTGTGTGTAATATGATGATGCAGGCCTCTTTGCTCCGCCTCTAGAACACTAATGATTCTATTCTGTAAGTGAATCAGATTGCGTGGCATTTGATTCATTTAGAAGCGGTTTCTAAATTGTACGTGTTCATTATTTGTTGGTTTACATTTTTTTTAATACCCCCCCCCCCCCCCCCCCGAAAAAACAAGTTATCCTGAGATGCGAATCGACTAAACGTCAAAACTGTGCGTCGTTAGTGTTAATTCGTTCGAGTCCTCGAATCGCTTCACTCGAGGAAATTTAAAAGAGTCGTTCATTAAGAACCGATTCGCTTGTGAATCGTTTGTACTTTTTAGCTGTAGCGCCAAATTAAATTGAGTTCTCAGGACGAGGAGAAGCAATGAGCAAATTCTTTACCTTCTCTCACTGGTTTTAGAGACTTTAAAAGGGTTATTTAAAAAATAAAAATAAAAAAAAGCTTCTGTATTGTTTGTTGGAAATATGTTGTGTTTTTGGGACTGAGAGGCTGAAGTGTGTGGAAAGAGCGGAAATGGCCACCGGGAGCGGAGAGCGCGTGAAAGCGGGCGCCTACATCCCCGTGTCCATCACCGTCATTCTGCTGCTGGTGATCTCCACCCTCTTCTTCACCTTCACGTGAGTCAGTGCAGCTGTGGACACCATGCTGTCCTACATCACATTATATACAGCTGTTATACACTGTGCATTGTGTGTACACTGTGAAACACTTACTGTACATTTTACACTCTTTTCCTTGCACCGGTTACCAGTAAAGTACCAGTAAAAATGTACAAGTCTTAACCAGTGAAACACTACAACTAACTTGCACTGATTCATATATTTATTTACTTACTTATTTATTTATTTATTTTTAGGGCTATTAAAGATTTTATTCCTGAACATTGCATTCACAAAACTTTACACCTCTCCTTATTTAATCAAAAATTAAGATTCAAGCTGACATTATGTATGCTTGTTTTTCAGTTATTGAGCTTTAAATGAATGCCATTTAATTCAAGTGGTCAGTAAATAAGATAATATAATATTAACGATTACAGCAATATATTACTTTTCCATATAATAATAATAATAAATGGTTAAGACCCTGGGTTATGACCCATTGCAATAGTAATGTAACATGATGTAGTTGGCTCCAGAATTATTAGCACACTGGGTAACCGAGGCAAAAAAAAAAAAAAGAATAAAGGTTAGATTTCTTATATTTTTATATAAACACATACATTGTAAAGTGCTTTGAGTGTCTAGAAAAGCACTATATAAATGTAACCAACTATAACTGAAGTTTTTTTTGTGTGGTTAAACTGTTTTTTCTTAATCTATGAATGGAAAAAAACCTTCATCTAATCCAGTTAATCAGTCTGGAGCGTCTCCTATGGGGCAGATATAGGGCACGTAAACGTCTCTCACTCTGTGATGACGTTAGTCTAATGAAGCATTAGTTTTGGGGCAGTTCGCATAAACTCTATTATTCAGTAGATACGATTACACACTGCATTTCAGTATGATTGAAACGCAGATGTTGATTCATTACTGTATGCAGATCTGTCCTCAGGTGCTGATGTGTATTCACAGGCAGTCTGCGCTGCAGAAACTGGGGCAGTGTACTACAGCCTGGACCCGATTATATCCAGCTAAAAGGATCAGTTTTTCTAGCAGATCTGCCGGTGCGGGGCGTTTCACAGAATGCATGTCACAACGTTTTGCGCTGAACTCGGTGCTCTTACTGCAATACTAAATAGAAACCCATGCACTGACTTTTAATTCACACTGTGGCTTTTAACTGATGCTGTGTGAGTAAGAAGGACAGGATAAAGCAGCATTTGCTCTGTGACCTTTACCGCCATGTTTGTCCCAGTTTGGGTTCATCGTCGCCCGATTTATTGAAACGTCTGCTGGCTCCAGCAGATGGGACGTTGGGGATTAAGATTTGCATGCGGTGCTGTCCGATGTGTACGAGGGTTTAGATCTCTGTGGAGATCGTATCTTTCATACTCGATAGTATTGTTAAACATATTTGAAAACATGTCACATACGCTACAGCACCGTAGAATTCTCAATTCTGATTGGTCAGAAGGTGTTGATTCATTTTCTATAACAGCGGTTCGGACAGTAGTTGCGACTTAACGGTTTATATTGTATACGTTGATGTAGTTATCGTTTCTACACTAACAGCGTATAAAGGGGTTTCGCACTGCACGTGAACAGATTTTAAAACCATCATCGATATCATCTCGGTAGTTGTCTGTGAAGGAGTCTCCAGTCACAGTGCTTTGTACCTGTCAGAGGTAAAGCCGTAATCTGAAGTCTTCCGGAACGGGAAAGTCGGAGGACTTTGTGCATCGCTGCATTAAGTCTTATTACGTTTAAGAGAGAGAGAAGAAGAAGAAGAAGCTGTTGAGGGAATGATTCTTTATAGTCGCTATAACGTAAGTGATAACAGGAACTTGTTTTGCGGACGTTCCACAACATTAAACATGACTATAAATTGGAGATATCACCGATCCGATACTCAGTGTTGCGCCACGTCGTTGTTGATTATTTTCTACGACGGCATGTCCGAGGCAAGTGTTTTATTCCTTACTTAATTCCTAACGGTATAAAGTCCCTAGAAAAAGAGCCCCGACAGTTTTATTTCACCTCTCAGGTCAAAATAACCCGAACGTAATCTCCGTACTGAAGAAGCTACAAGTTTTATATCTTCATTAAAACAAAATTAAGTGAGTCAAACGGACAAGGTGATCTCGGATCGTCCGCTGTTCCCGCAGCTGTGGTTTATGATGTGCACATAAAAGTTGTAATAATAAAAAGTGACGAGCATGTAGGGGTGTTTTAATTCAAACAAATTGCGTGTATCCTGGAGCAGTAGGCATCGGGTATTAACCTCGATGCAAATTTTTTTCCTCTCGCATGAATAATCCCTGGGACTTCGGACGAGAGAAGAGGGTCATACATCACTTTAGATTCCACATCACTCTAATTAGTGTTAGATACAGTGCTTCATTTAGAGAATAAATAGTCTTTATAGGCTTGGGTGTGTTCAATGAAGTAATTATGCTGTTGATGTATAACAGCAGAATGGAAAAAGATTTATCACGATACGTTTCATGGTCGGTTCCCGAGGTTGAATTTGAATTCGATTATGATGTATTAAATATGGAAAAATCCATATTCTGAAACATTTCTAAAACTTACAATAATCTCGGAAGAAATACTGTGGAACAGGCGAGGATCGTCGTTCAAACAAATATATTTTGAAATGTATTTTTCGCACTGAAGTTAACCTGGGCAGATTCCTAAAAAAAAAATCCGTACAGTTCAATTCAATTCAGGTTTATTCAGTCCGTCCTGGATTTTGCCATTTTCATGATCGCAGAAATGAATGCAAAACCAGGGAAACGCCACAATATTCACAAGGGCTTGCCATTTTTTTTTTTAAATGACCGCAGATTTGGCCAAGACGCTTCATGCGACATCATCACAACACGCCATGTGACGTCATCACAACGCTCATTCAGCCAAAGCCCTCTTCGATTTACGTGCGTTGAACGTGAGTACAGCCAGAAGATCTCATTTACCAAAAAACGTCACTGTGATGGACCGCGCGAAACAATTTCCAGTAGTTTTCCACAAAAAAACAACAACAATAAATCGGCAAATTGCATCGCAATTTTTGAAAAAAGCCACAGCGATTTCGAGCATCTTTAACCGCAACAATCACACACACGCACAAACAAACAAAAAAAACCCTCCGCGAAATTCTGTATGGACTGTTTCTCTCGCAGCAGCCTCACAGAAATCCAGATGTGTTCGAGCTAGATCCCTAACGTGCAGTGGCAAGGAAGGAAAAACTCCCCGAGAAGACATAAGGAAGAAACCAGACCCAAAAATCCCAACACTGGATAGTAAATATATAAATAGTTACTCTTCTACAACGGTAAACTCCAAAATCAACAAATACTACGTGTTTTAAAGGCTGGCTGTATGACCAGATTGTGAATTGGAGTCCTGGGATGAGCAAGAGGACAGTCGATGATTACAGCAGCAGTTCTTGGGTAAATCTACAGAATCACTTGGGTATAAAGTCCAAATCTCCAGGGTATCCGTGTGGGTCCAGCACAAAACGAGTCACAGAAAGTGACTGAAACGATGATGGTTCCTGGAACTGATGTATTCAGTGGCTAAAAGTAGAAAAACAGTGTTACGCAGGAGAGTTCTTGATTCTGATGCACAGCCCTCTCTGGAAAGAAGCAGCAAGAAAATACTTATTGTCCTTTCCTCTCAGGGAAAATAAATAAATAAATAAATAAAGGCCGTTCGGGGCCTGTAAATAAAATAACCGAAATTCAAGCCTGAAGTGGAGCTCGGCAGAAATGTGCTTTTACAGTAAGAGTCCATCTGAGTAACGCCAGAAATCGTCAATATTTGAAAGAACCTGCAGAAAGCAGTGTTTCTTATAGACAGAGAGCAGTATAACGACGATGGAAATCAGAACGTGTTTTTATTCTTCTGTAACGTTACATTTTCTACTGAAACAAAGACGTCGGCTGATGAATAACGTACGGTTGAAATCTAGAGGATTCCTTCTGAAAAGATCATAGTCCGAGTCAATCAAGGAGGACTTCTCTGACTCTTGAATATTATTATTCCCTATTCGTATCGCTTCGGATGGCAGAGCGATATAAATAGAAACCTTTTGTTTTTTCATGTTTTATGACGGCCTTAAAAACAAAAAAAACCAACCTGCACCATTGCGGCGTGGCACATCATTACTGTAGTACACAGCGCTTTTTCAGTCTGCAGCGCCAAGCTGTTATCAAGCAACCTTTTAACACACCCATTTATTATATTAATCTTGTGAGCTTGCCATTGAGATGGATTGTTAAGTGGCTATGTTAATTCAACTACTGAGAGCACTGGAGTCCATCTGCTCAGTGTGTGCGTGCCACCATCACTCCTCTTTATGGAGGATTAATGTTGCGTTTTTGGTTGGAAGTGCAGTTGTCCTTACCAGACCTCCTGCCTTTGAGACAGATACATGCATCTTCCTGAAGTCTCGTTTATTAGTTAGTGTGTATATTTATTAGCCACTATGCAAACGATTAACCTTTTAAACTCTTACGAGCCGTCAGCAGGTCTTCGGCTCTGCTCCTTACTCCCGTGATATCCGATTCGTTTCACTGTTATTGCTGTGGGTTTAATGTTATGTTTTAAGATAATTAACTAAATAAGCTGAGAGTTGAAGGAGTTAAACATTAGCTGTATTTTTTTTTTTAATTTGTATTTAGAAAGACATTGCTGGATTTATTATTTTATTTTATTTATTTATTTATTTATTTATTTTTCAGAATACTACAACTCATCCCAGAAATCCACCCCTTCAGTTGTCTGATTTCCGTGATGTGTAAATATAGTTACTGCCCTTGAGCAACACCCTTAACCTTCATCATTTCAGCTCGATGCTTCCTTTGAATTCAGCTTCGCTTTGAATTCACACGGGATCAAAGTCTACTGCCATCGGAATTTGGCGAATGAATAGATATAAATGCATGTAGCACAAGGCTCAGGCTTGCACTCGGACACTGAAGGAAGCTTAGATTTAAAGCTGCTCGGCTGTTTCATTAGGAGTTGAATCTCGTCAGGACACGCTGCACATAATAAACTCTCTTTGCTATCCAGATGGTCAGAAATCAATGTTGGTCCAGTCTTGTGGAGGCATCCAGAGTAATCCTTACAAGTTCTTAAAGGGAACTAGGCTTTGCACTTGTGATTTGTCTTTTAATGTGAATAACGTGCATTATTAGTCCCTGCATTAATATACAGTGAGGGTAAATACGTATTCAGACATTATTTAATGCATAATATTAAAGATGTACACCGATCAGTCACAACGTTAAAACCACTGACGGGTGACGTGAAGAACGTTGATTATCTCGTTACAGCGGCACCTGTCAAGGCGTGGGGTTGATTTATGACGCAGTGAGTGAGCAGTCGGTTCTTGAAGTTGACGTGTTGGAAGGAGGAAAAATGGGCGAGTGTAAGGATCTGAGAGACTTTGACAAGGGCCGGATTGTGATGTCTAGACGTCTGGGTCAGAGCATGTCCAAAACGGCTGTGTTGTGGGGTGTTCCCGGTATGCAGTGGTTCGTATCCACCAAAAGTGGTCCAAGGAAGGAGAACCGGCGAACCGGCGACGGGGTCATGTGCGCCCAAGGCTCATTGATACGCGTAGGGAGCGAAGACTAATCCGTCTGGTCCGATCCCACAGAAGATCTACTGTAGCACAAACTGGTGGAGAAGTTAATGCTGGCCCTGATAGAAAGGAGTCGGAACACACAGAGCATCTCAGCTTGTGTATGGGGCTGCGTATCTGCAGAGCGCCCATGCTGACCCCCTGTCCACTGTCAAAAGCGCCTACAATGGTCACGTGCGCATCAGAACTGGACCACAGAGCGACAGAGCGATGTAAGAAGGTTTCCTGGTCTGATGAATCACGTGTTCTTTTACATCATGTGGATCAAGAAGGTGAGACAGAAGCCAGCAGTCACTGGAAAAGAGTTTCAGGAGGACCTGAAAGCAGCAGGAACGACAGAAAACAACAAGTGAGAAAATAAAACCCTAAAAAATACGTAGTCCACGACTAATAAGTTATTTTATTCATGTACTACACAATTTGATCAAGTTCACGCTTGATGACAAAATCATTTTTTTTTTTTTTTCCAATTCTGTTTTAGAAACTAAAACGTTAAATAATCAAATAATATAACATTTTTCACGTGCTGTGACGTGGTTAATTAGGCTCACGTGTGTTATGTGTTCATACAGTAACAGCTGCTTTAATTAGAAAATAAGAAGGAACGTTTTGCTGAATATTAATGAAGAATGATGCAGCCTTTCTTTAACAAAATAAAAACAGTATCTGGAAAAGAAATGTATAGTCCGTCCATCCACCCATCCGTCTTCTACACCGCTTCATCCTTTTCAGGGTCACGGGGAATCCTGGAGCCTATCCCAGTGAGCAAATATATAGTCCAACTAGGGCGGAAAAAAAAGAAGAAGCAAAAAGACAATTATTTAGTGGCGCAGGCAACGTATGTGAGCAGCAGTGCCTTGACAGCACATCCTGAGTGAAATGATTCAGCCGTACGTAAATGGCACTAACATTAAACAGAATTCAGTAGGATTTAATAAGCTCTCAGGCCACTGGGAAATTGTTGGCCCTGTGCCATTGTTTACTTTCCACTATAATAAATAAAGTCTCGAGCGATGAACAGCATTAGTCAGATTTCTGACTCGATGAGGATTCACGAGGTCCGGTGGCTCGTTACGGCCGTCCCCCAGGTGCCGAAAGGAACCTAAATCCAAGCACAGAGGACAAGGACGGAGAAAAAGTAATAACTTCCCAAAATGGATGAAAATTTGTGGATGATGAGATGTAAACGGTTTCATGTGGAATTTTGATTTCTCAGTTGCTGTTTTTTTTTTTCTCTCTCTAAAGATATATCGATCATCGGATACCACTACATTCTCACAGAAAAACTGGTGATTCTTGATGTTTTTCACATGCACGTTGCCTCTGATAAGCGGCTTCCTGTGTGATCCCTGATCCCGATTCGGTAATCTGGGGATTATGGAAATGCAGCTGGTGCAGCGCAGACATTTATTTACTCTCTACCAAACCCCCCCCCCCCCCCCCCCTACGACACCCCCTCCCCTCCCCCCACCTTCTGACCTCCATTCCCGCACATAGCCGCAAATAAATAAGGTGGACACCGAAGGAGCTGCCGCGCCCTGTGGATCGTGTCACTAAACGGATGCTTTGTGGGTCGAGATGATCCGAGAGTGTCCCGTAATAATAAACCGTGCTTCTCATATTCCATCCTTTAATCCAGCTCAGTTCACTTGTATCTGTATAGCACTTTTAAGAGTAGATTTCCTGACGAAGCAGCCTTACAGAATTCCTTATGTAGATTTAGATCCATGATGAGTAAATGAGCGGCGCCGAGAACGGAACCCGTCCTCTTCGGGGCGACGCCGGATAGTGGGATTGATGATCATTACTATACGTGTTCTATAACGTAAAGTGGTGTATGATATTCAGTCAGATTGTACTTTGTGTGCTGTAAGTATGCTCAGTGTGAGTATGTCGTGAATACGAGTCCTGGAATGAGCACAGGACTGTGTTTACGACTGCAGCAGCATTTCTTAGGTACAAGTCTACAGTATCAAGGTGAGATTGAGGCACACAATCTTAGTGGGACTGTTAATACTTTACTTCAGTAAATAGCACTAAAATAGTTCTCTTGGCAGCAGATTATTCACGCTATAGGATGTTATTAATTAAACCTAGATGTGCAGTTTGCCATTAAAACCCATTGTCCTCCATTCTGTAACTGGTACACGTAGATCTGCTGTATATAATCGCAATGTTGTTGTTGTTTTTTATTATTTAAAAAAATTTTTTTTTAAGTGTGTGCATTTGATCTACCGCACCATCAGTCGTCGAGTGGATTCGTGATTACCTTTCCTTCTGCCATCGAATCGTCCCCTCATCTAATCCTGTTTTTTTTCTTCCATCCACACTTTCATCTTTATCTACACTTTCATCTTCGTACCCTGAACGTATATTGTACCCCCAGGCACTAAGGGCAGACGAAGCATTAGACGGCTAGAAAGATTTCACCATCATCTGATCAAAAGAAGCTCCATCCGATTCAAATTTAAGCGGCGCGCTCGTGACCGTTCCTAGATGATGCCGCTGCGCACCTCGTCACGATGCACCGAAGTAGCCATCGAGGGATACTTGTCTGTCACTGTAAGCACGAATCCATTCTTCTCGTGTCTCGCAGGTGTCCTTGGCTCGCTGAGAACGTGTCTCTTGCTTTCCCTCCGTGCGTCGGCATCACGTTCTTATTTGTCCTGGCGAACTTCACCATGGCAACGTTCACGGATGCCGGCGTGCTGCCGAGGGGTCAGGAAAATTCAGTTTACCAGATCACATTAAAACATGCATTAATAACGGGCTGTTATGCGTGATATTTATTTGGTGAAAACTCACTGTATCGCTGCCGTTTCTCTCGAAGCTAACGAGGATGAGGACAAGGACGATGATCTCCGTGCTCCGCTTTATAAGGACGTGGAGGTCCGGGGAATCCAGTTTCGGATGAAGTGGTGCGCCTCCTGCAACTTTTACAGGCCCCCTCGCTGCTCCCACTGTAGTGTGTGTGACCACTGTGTGGAGGTGAGTGAGTCTGTGTGTGTGTGTGTGTGTGTGTGTGTGTGTGTGTGTGTGTGGACAGCCTTTGTGCATACTTTTTTAAACTACATTTTTTTGTGTTATGACCTTGAGCTAAAATGGACTTGTATGTCATGAATCTACACAAAATAGCAAATAATATCAAAGTGGGAGAATAGTAAAAGTTGTGATTGCGTAAGTATGTACTCCCCATTGTGTGAAACCCCTGAATTAGTTCTGGTGCAACCACTTACCATCACGTCACGTTATTATTCGGATGAATTGCAGTTGATGTACTTTAAATGCACCTGCTTCTGGAAGGCCCCAGTAATCGTTAGAGAACACACCTAAACAAGCAGCATCATGAAGACCAAGGTAATAAAGTCCTGGACGAAGTTCTGGGAACGTATCAAGCTGGGTTTTTAGAAAAAAATAAAAATAAATCATCCTTTCTGTCTTTCCTTATTTTAAATCCATTATTAAAAATGAAAAAGGATACTGTACGGCATAACGGCGACTCTGCCTAGAGGAAGCTGTCCACCTAAACTCGGTGACTGGGCGAAGACGGAGTTAGACATGGAGGTAAGGTTGTAACAGGACAAAAAACGTGGAACAGTTCGAGGGGGTGAATACTTATGCAAAGCACTGTATGTGCACGAAAGAGAGCGTCAGACAAGCAGGTTAAGCCACTTTGCCGTTATCATGTTGTTCTTTTTTTAGATACAATCTGCACACAGTCAGCCGCGTTTCGGAAACCAACCCAGTGTTATGAATTGTGTGCCGTTCATTAGCCGGTGTGTGCGCAGGAAAGAAGAAGAAGAAGAAGAAGGAGAAAACTGCAGCTGCTTAAAATTCCTCACAGCAGCCTGCTGTTTGCATGCATTAGAAATGCAAAATAAGTGAGAAACTGATTGCAAATACAATTAGCATTATCATAATAATTAGCATTATTATTATTATTATTATTATTATTATTATTATGATAATGCTAATTCCGCTTTTATGACCGCATCCAATGAACATGAAATTTGACTGTGTTTTGTAATTGTCTTTCATTTTCAGTGTTTCATGCTTGGATATGACATTGGATTCTCAACCATGCTAAATAAATTGTTCCCAGGACTTTGACCATCATTGCCCCTGGGTGAACAACTGCATCGGGAGAAGGAACTACCGTTTCTTCTTCCTCTTCCTGCTGTCTCTCAGCATGCACATGGTGGCCATTTTCTCTGGGGGTCTCCTGTATGTACTGGACCACCTGGAAGCCCTGTGGGAGCCACGTACAACCGTCACGTATCCTGACTCCGTACAGCTCCATCAGTTAACGATCTCTTTTCAGGAATGCGACGAGTGAACATTTAAGCAAACGGCGCCGGTGCGCGTGCATGAACACATTGCTTTAACTGTTTAGTTCTGTTTGGATCATTTCACCAGTTGCTCCTTGACATCACTGGGTCAGCCTGTCCATCATGAGCACGTCAGGCCTTTTCTTCATCCCCGTGATGGGATTGGCATGCTTCCATACGGTCCTGGTGGCAACAGGACGAACCACAAATGAACAGGTGAGATGAGGGAAATGTGTGACCATTCACCTACAACCATAAGAACCTAAGATCATAGTTTGGACTCGGGGAAATGGCTGGTTTACCGAGATATTGGGCAGAAATCCACTGATGCAGAGATACTAAAAATTAATTAGTCTTCGTTACAGGTGACTAGAAAGTTCCAAGGAGGGGCAAATCCCTTTACGCGTGGCTGCTGCGGCAATGTGGAGTTTGTTCTGTGTAGTCCTATTGCTCCAAGGTACAACACTGTCATCGTGTGGCTCTGTAGTGTCCAGTCCATCTTTGGTCATGTGCCATGCTGTAAATGTCCATTTTCTGCTTCTTTTCACTGGCAGATACACCAGGGATGTGGGAAACAAGCAGACTGTCCGTATACAACCACCATTCCAAACACCAGAGTCCCTGAAAATGTCCCCCATAAAAGTTGAAGACAATGGGTTCCAAACTGAAATGACTTCTGTAACGGTAATACACGTTCCCGATCCTATTTTAATGTACGATTCGAAAATGAAATCGAGCATGAGTAACCCAATGAGCCACGTTAGGAATATGAGTGGGCAACTGTGTGAATTGAAACCCCTAATTTAACAGATATTTACCACCTCTCTTTTTGTCCTCTTAAATTATACCTTATAAGCTCGTGAAGAGCCTATTCAAAGACTTTAATCAAGGCATGTGAACGTGACACGGACATTAACCATCTGCCCGGTTGCTTTTGCTTCCTCCGTGACTGCACGAGAGAGATATCGCAGTGTCTGTGATGGTGCCTTAACTGTAGACGTGAAGGCCCATTTACTACACTTATAACGGATAGGTCCGTGTCTGTACTCTGCTAGCGTCGGTCTTCAGGAGAACGAGATGTCCCCGAGTGCAAACAGCTGAACACACCACCTCCTCTCGCACCCAAACCCGACCCAGTTCTGCTCAAGAGCCACCTGGGCACGTTGCAAGGTGGACATTCCTGTCTCTTTTGCACCCTTGATATTATATTAATCACTGGCGGTGTTTCAGAACGCACACGTAAATTTCAAGTTGGAGTTATAATAGAAAGTCACACACGTGTTTTTCTGCTTTAGAGAGCTTCCAATGCAAAACCGCAGTTCCGTCCGCCCAGAGCACCATCGGTCCGACTGTCGAGTCGTCTTCCAGAGTGCATTATCAAGTTCCCAGGGAGCAGGTGAGTGGAAAATGGGGCTGAACTCAAGAAATCTAACAGGTTGAGGGAAGTGTAAAAAAAAAAAAAAAAAAAAGACTAGACTGAGCCAAGATTGCGTCTGAAAGAGAGGAAGAACTTTTAAGACCAGGATAGGCAAAATATTGAGTCCCCTTCAAGACCAGGCCTCAGAAGGATTGTTCCAGCATCCAGCATCCAGGGCAGTGGTAGCTCAGGGGTTAAGGCTTTGAGCTGATTGGTAGCTTGTAAATTCAAATCCTGCTGCTGCCAGTCTGCCAGTTTTGGGTCCTTGACCAAGTCCCCTTCAAGACCAGGCCTTAAAAGACAAGTTCAAGCAGCCAGGGAAGTGGTAGACTGTAGTCATTAGTCATTAAGCAAGTCCTTAACCCTGAACTGCTCAGCTGTACCACGTGTCAGTCACTTTGGGTAAAGTGTCAGCCAAGTGTAATGTAAATGGTTTTAACCGTATCCTTACCTACCGCATTTGTTGCATACGTGTGACTGCATCAAACAGAAATTTCAACATATTTCCATAAACAGAAATAATGAAGGTCTACAATGAAAAGAACCAAGGAACACTTTTAAACCTTTTAACACCTGGGGTAATTTTCGATCCCGACACCATCGATTCACGTTTTCAAGTGCGAGACCTTTACCAATTCAAGGCAATTTCTTTCTTTTCGTCACATCGCCTGGTTCCTTGTTCATTTCCAGTTTAATTCGATTTTAAAGCATTTCATGCACGCACTTTATTATTGACGTGCACAGACCACGTTCTGCTCCCATTCACTTTGAGCTCCATCGACTATGAACGTCCCTCATTCACTTTGTACGATGAGTTCGAACGTATTAAAGGATTGGTGCAACTGGGATATACGGGGCAGTGACGTTTGGTCAAGTAAAGCGTTCAAAACATCACATAATACGTTAAATCTAGAAGTTACAGATTTATGTAGAGACGAGTGTTGTTTTTTAGTGATGCTCGAGGCCAAACGAATCATAAATGTCCTAGACTGATGCAAGTTTGACACGAGTAAAAATTTGGGCCTGATCACTGCGACGTCTTCTTGATAAATTCCGTCTTTATTTAGATGGAGTGTACGAAGGACCCCCAGCTCCACATTAGTGGGTTTGCCCAGGATCCTTTTTTTGAATCTGGAAAGTGGCAAATGGAGAAGCGGACTCCCATCTCTACCCACCTGGCAATGCAGTCCAGCACACTTCCCGTGAACACACTCATTCTGAACTCCCGCGCGCTCACTTTGAAACAGGCCCACTGCAGACGAAGCCATCAGTGTCCTGATTCTGTGGCATCTTCCTCCACCCAGGGCATCCTCAGCCTCTCCTGTGACAGCCTCCTCAGCCCAGCACAATGCGGGAATTTCAAAGTGAGCTACCTGCCTTCTTTCCTTCCCTTAGATCTAGGTTTGTCCGTCAGGTGCCCGGCAGATGCCCAGCACGCACCCTCCCGTACCTGCAGCCCGGGTTTCACTGGCATGAGCAGGCAGTCTCCTGTGCACTATGACAGCCTTCCCAAACATGCCATGAGCTCTATCCAGGAACGGCATGAATTGGAGGAGCGAGAAAAGCAGCCGTCTTTGCTTCCCGTTCAGGATATGTCTGTCTACGATACGCCCAGTGGGTGCAGCGTGCCATCCCGGAGGCCCACTCCACCTGCCTATGGCTCTCGAGAGTTCCTCATGAGCAGCGCAGCGTACGGCTATGCCTCCTCGCTTCGACGGGCATCCAGGACTTCCAGCTCGTCCATGCATGCCAACATGGCCCTCCAGAGTCGTTCACTCTCGCCCTCGGCCTGTAGTTCTCTGGAGCGCCTTGCTCAGCACTCAACCTCGTCTGTTCCCTGCCCGATGCCCAGCTCCTCCTACACAGCTCAGAAAGCTCTGGCTTTCACTACCTCAGAGAGAAAAGACTCCGGTCCGTAGTACGAGTCCCTGATTCTCCAGTCTGTGTACAGCATGTACAGTATTTATCATGTCCCATTTATCATTGTTTGACTTCATATGCAAATATTCACCAAAATATGTCTATATATATATATATATATATATATATATATATATATATATATATATATATATATATATATATATATATATATATATATATATATATTTACAGATTTATTATAGATATTCGTTACCAATACTTCCCATTAGCAGAAAACCTTATCAGCTTGATTGATAGACATATAACAGTTGCTGTTTGTTCTCTTCTGAAAGGAAGTGAGAACAGTTTCATGCATTCATGAATTCATTTTAGTAGTTAAGTGTGCTCAGTGTAATTTGTTGTTTGGGTTTTTTTTTTTTTTGCTTCTTTTTTGTTTTAAAGCAACGCTCCATGAATGTTAAGTTGGAACACGTTCTGTAAATTTTGGCAAAATTCTTATCACATTTTTATTGCTGTCAATAAAATGTCTACTCGGAGATTAAACCCTGGTCTCTGTGGCATCCCAGCCTCTGCAAACAGGAGATAATATGAATGTGGATTAGCAACATCCAAACAATCAGGACAAAAAAAAAAGCATCTCTTGTCATTGCCTGTCAAACGTATTGCCTGTCAGTACAGGAAGCTTTCGCTTTTGCACTAGCGTCGAGGCGGCGCACATACATGTGGTTTGGAAGCGTGATTTGAAGGGAACTGAAGGAAGGAGCAGAATTTGTTTTGAATTTTGAAGGTCAAAATGTCAGCTAGCTTCATCAGCTAACTTCCGTGAACATTACTAGCTATAGTTTTATATACAGTGTAGGTCAGCGGTTTGTAGCCGTCACCCTGAACATTCGAGTGTTTTCCTTGCTCTAGCTACATTATTTAGAAGCGTTGAAGTAGCTAAGCTATTTGCTAAAATGTGTATTTTTTCCCCCCAAGTACCAAGCTACTTGTTTCACCACGTAGCTACACCGCATTTTAGCTTTTCACAAAATTCTACATTATTTTTCTATTAAAAAAAAACACCAACCTGCTCATCCTGTCCATGACAATATTTTATTAGCTTATCGTTAATTAGCCTTTGCGTGGTTAGAGCTCCCTCTTCTGTTCATGCGTGGAAGTAAACGTTGATCATGACTTGTTCTCTTAGGAAGCGTGATGCTCTTTAGTACAGCGTAATGCTCATTATTAGTCTTGATGTATATTTTGTTCGATTACACATATACCATCTATTACTATTATGTCTAATGATGATCCATCATCTTGCGATAAGGGCTGCCAGCTGTTGGAGGATAGGATTGCGAAGAAGACGTTCGCTCATTTTTAAAGGCGGTTTTGACATGTTACAGTGGTATTTGTCATTATAGAGCTTGGTGTTCATCTGCATAATATCAAAGACCCACTGTTTCTCCAGCAAGCGCCAGTTACAGACTAAAATGATAGTCTGACAGTCCACAGATACTTATCTCAGCTCAATTGTCATTGGTAGATTTTAAAATGATTCAGTCTGAATGCTATTTACCATGGCTTAGCTGTCAAGAAACTATCCTTCTTTAAATTGTCTGTTTCCTTGCATGTGCAAATACACAGATGCAATTTCCCAGTACATCTTTCATCTCTGAAATCCAAAATCTATCCAAAGACAAAACAGAGCGCTCTGCGAAGCTGGAGCAGAGTACACAGTGATCAAAAGACTAGCTCTAATTAGTCTATAGCCAGGCGCTACATTTGAATCCCCCCCCCCCCCCCCCCCCCCCATCAAAGAAAGAAAATGTAACGGTCTGGTGAGCTATAGTGTCATCAAGTGGCCGTAGTTCTTGTTATTTAACGCCATAGGTGTCCCATTCCAGTCCTGGAGAGTTTAGCATTAGCATACCACTACCCTGTAACTTACTCATTAGTAAGTCTGTTATGAGCTGAATTTGATGTGTTGACCAAATGAAAAAACACCGCTGGGATGTCGCCCTTTAGAGTCTGGTTATAACTGGTTATATATACATATACTGTGTGTATGTGTGTGTGTGTGTGTGTATATATATATATATATATATATATATATATACGGACTAAATGGAAGGGGTCAATAGGATAAATCTAGATATTATATGAGGTCATAGAAGGCAGTGTTTCTGTGTTGAAGCCAGTTCAGACTTGGTAATTCGCTGATGAGATGAATCGAATGTGGGAACACGGAAAACACTAAACTGTGTAAAATGCACCACAAGCAGGATTGAGAAACTTTCATATATGGAATGAATTTGGGAATTATGTCAGCTGGGAATTTGGGAATTATGTCAGCTGGTGTTCTGAAATCTTCAAAACATACAGAACACAAAACATACAGTATTGACAGCTTTACACTCTATGATTATCAGCCTGATTTTGCCCACAAAAATCGCACATTGTAAGATAATTCTTTGGTTGTGAATCAAGATCGGTGGTCTTGGTCTTTAGCGCCATTGTGACCAAAGACAGCAGCCATCCATGGCCAGGAGTCGAGAGCAAAAACTGCGCATGTTCTCTCGATTGGAGAGCAGACACTAGCTAATCGCAGGCAACTATAAGCATAAGTATGCAGAAGAGGGCAAATAGCACTTTCCTCCGAGTGTGTAACACTTCCCAGTGATGTAGCATGATCAGCGGTTCAACACGTGGTTGTCCTTCCTGATTTATACTTTGTAGTCATGTAATAAGGGAGAGTTAGTCCCCTAAATGAGGACTGCATAGGATTATCCGAAAATTATTGGACTGCTACAAAAAGGGCTGTGGCAATGGCAAAATGTAAAGAAAACACACTAATAGATAAATAAATATACACTTATTTTGAGCAGAAATGTTTATGCATTGGACCGATTGATTACGTAAACTGAAAATAGCAGTTTTCTTTCATTCCAGCTCTAACATTAGAGGTTCTTCCATAGAGAGCCCATGTTGTCTCACATTTGGTTATGTGATTTGGCCAAAATATTCTTGGGTTCGTCTAGTACAGTAATAAAAACCGTTTGGGAAAAGAGTCCCGAACACATGAGGATATATAGACAAAGAAGTTGTGAAGAAATCTGACACCCTAATATGAGGACAGCAGGGTATTAGGAGGTAAAGGTTGCTTTGGATCGACAGCAATTCGAACACTTAAGACACGTCGGGAGGCGGGAGAGTGCACAGCATTGCTTAAACCGCCTTTGATCAAATATTAAAAGCAGCAGGCTCACTCGCAGCCTGTTATCTGCACGTTCAAGAGACGGGTTTTTTTTTTAGGGGAGCCGGTCTGATGTGAGGCATAGAGTGAACGCCAGGCCTGTGGTGGAATGATAATGAAGGGAACTGCTGGAGCTCAGGGCAGTCTGAGGTTGGAGAAGTGTTAGCATGCTCGGTACATAGAAGATGACGGTGGCACTGTGCCTTTAACTGCTGGTGCTGTCGGACCACGTTGGAGTGTTATTTCAACGCACACGTGCTGCACATGCACAGCAAATCCCCCAGTGATAAATTAACAGCTACAGAGCTGAATTAACACCTCCGGCGTTTCCTCTCATTCCAGCTGGACACAAATGAACAGTGCGAGAGTTCATTGAACGCTGCAGAATTTGCTGTGTGGTTAGGGGGTTGTGCTGAAAATTAATAACTCTACTGTGGTCTTAATTATTACATAAAAGTTTCCAGACAAGTCCTAAAGGACGCTGTGCCGAGTATCCGCACGTTTATTCCCAACACACCGAAACCAGATAATGCTGACGTGACTGGCTCTTCTGTTTTGGGGTAATGTTGGAGTGGGACCAAATACAGGAATTGGCTGGCAGTTCTTAAGGACTGATTTGGGAAGCACTCACTTGGGATTCTCCCCTGATTTGGGAACACGGTCAACGCTGGCTTAATTATTCACCGCACTGTAAAAGCCGTGAGACACTGAGGTCAGCAAAATCATTTTGTCGACATTTCTATCTTGTGTAGATCTCCCAGAGAACATCTCTGCAGCGACTAAACAAACGTCGTTCTTTTTTAACGGGTTTTATGCAAGAGCGCTCTTTATTAGTCATAATGTGTTTTCTATTTTTAATAAAACAGCAGTTATGACAATAGTTCCAGCTGCATGACAAATTCAGGCAGGTTTATATTGATGCACATATTAGTGTTCTAACGTGTTATTGTTTCTATAGTAACAGCTCGTTCGCAGGGACGTGTGTGGCAGATGCTCAACATAACCTAAAGCTAATGATAAACACGTTCTTGAACTTGTAGGAAAAAAAAGTGTTTTTTGTTTTTTATTCTCGTCAGGATGTGTTTATTTAACATGTATGGAAGGAGTCTCCAGTGCGAGTGTTTTGTAACAGTCGGTAAGTGGTAAAATCTTCAGGACTTTTCCATTTTCTCACTAACATGTGGTTTGTTTGTTGTCTTATTAACTTCTAGTTAGAGGAAAAAGGGAGGGAATTACTGTGTCTGTATGTTTATAGCTTCCTGTCCATGTTGCACGACGTTAAATTTAAATATAAATGATTAAGAAAGTATGACGTGTGACATCAGAGGAATGAATGCGGGACCTCGGGACAGCCTCGGGGCTGTTGTAGGAAATCGATCGGCTCTGAGGTAGTAACAGTAACTCCACTTCGCACCAGCCCGTCATTGATTATTTTCCTATTACAGCACGCCCCGCTGTCTTTTATTCCTTAAGTATCAATTTTATCAGTACATGTTTGTTCAAGAGTTTCTCTCTCGCACACAATTCCCCTTCTCCCTCTAATTAAATTGCCAGAGCATCAGGGTCATCGCTGTCCGGATGAATTAATTCTTTGGCGTTGATGATGAAATTCCTCCTACAACGTCAGCTGACGGGGGGAAAAAAAGAAAAGAAGATAAATCATCATCACCGGTAGCTCCTCTACAGGGAACATTGTCTTACATGTATTATTAATCACAATTCAGGGAGAATCTACCCCATTCATTATTCATCATAAAGATTGCACTGGGATACTCATCCAGAGGTACACCACCTGAGGGGAAAACTATTCAACAAGTGCCTTTAGCCTGTTATTCTCTGTGATGGAGTCTGATGAAGCTCATTTACTGTTATGATTCAACCACTTGGCCTTGATCGTGACTTAACCCCTGTGCTCTGTTCAGGTCAAAATGAACCTTTTGGATTTAATTTTTTTAAAGGAGGCCATATAATTAAAACCTGGATCATATTAGCTGTTTTTGGATTAGGAATTTTACTGTACTGTGCTAACATTGTTCATTATTTAAATACATTTTTTTTTAAAAAGACCCGCTCGGCTGTGCAATCCATTTTTAGAAACTACTCTGCGAGGACAACTTGTTTTTCTCAATCACAGCCATGACAACCGCTTGGTTATTCATCATGTTAAAGTGTTATTTCAAAGGGATTATTATTTTATTATTTTTTACACCAGACGGCACACACATTTTTTGCACAGCACATTTCAGCCTAATCTGGTTTTAAAACCGACCAAAGAACCCGGGGCACGCTTTGTGACAAAGTCTTTACTGAAGGACAAACCAGCTCCTACTACGTTAGGTCCAAGAGCAAATCTGCAAACCATCCATCATCCATTTTCCATACCGTTTATCCTGCACAGAGTTGTGGGGGAGCCTGGAGCCTATCCCAGGGAACACGGGGCACTTGGAGGCGGACATGGGGTGGGTGCCAACCCATCACAGTTACACAAACATTCACACACTACAGACAGTTTGGAAATGCCAGTCGGCCTACGACGCATGTCTTTGGACTGGGGAAGGAAACCGATGTACCTGAGAACATGCAACGCCGTGCACACACGGCAGAGGCAGGATTCGAACCCCAAACCCTGGAAACCTGCAAAACATAAATGTTTATTAATGTTCTCAGTTGGGAAAGGGGAAATTTTATCTAGGCTCCAGAGGCACCATCAGTACTATTCCAGCTAGCATCAATAACGCCAAGTTGCATTTTGACTATATTTTTGTAACGTTGGAATGCATGTTTTATTTCAAGCTGGAGAAACTGTGTGTTGTATATTATACATCATTATAGCTGTGTTAGATATCATATTATTTCTATCCTGCTGTACACTTGGACGTGGAATCGCTCACTTCAAAATCGCTTCTTTAGTTTGTACCTTCTAGAAGAAATCTTAAATTTTGTGTTAAATGTCCAACACTAAAACAGAGGGGTTTTCGTACTAGATAGAGTACCAAGAACGCTTAATTATTAAAAATTAAAGATCCTTGCTAAATCTTTCTCTCTCTCTCTATCTCTCTCTCTCTCTCTCAGAGTGCGGTAATAAAACTTTATGTGCTTGATTTTTCACTTCGTGTTATTTTGCGAGTAATTGAGGTGAAGATATATAGCATATTTAATAATGAAATTGGATTGCTACCGAATAGACTGCTTATGAATGTCTAGTGATGCTAAGGGGGGAAAGGATGCACGACAAATGTGTATTTGTCTGAATATTGAAGGAAATTTCCTGATGGTGTAATGGCATGTAATGTTTTTTTTCCCTTCAAAGAAAATAGAAAAGAGCTCGAGGTAAAAGCAGAGGATTGTATTGGACGGCACCAGCTGAGCCACCCTGGCCCACCAATTGGAAGGCTAATAAATAAGGTATTATCACATAAAAGAGAAAGGTGTCGAATAATGGAACATAATACATTTGCCATGGTAATAGATCCATTACTCTAAGCGTGGGTGTCTGTTTACGCCTTTCAGTGTCGGTTGGTTTATTTTAACCTTACCCCCTGTAGTTCTCTTCTCTTTCTCAGTAATTTGAACATATCTCTTGTAGGGATTTTAATATTACAAAAGAAGGCATTTTGGGAAAAAGGAGACAGGCAGAGAAAGGGAATGAGACAGACACAGTGTATAATCTTAATTACTATTTTGATAAGTGGCTTACTTAACATATGTGAATGTGCCATTTGAGGAGGATTAATCACCATTTGAACAGAATTAATTTACAGGCTGAATTATTCTGTTGGTGGTAATTTGTCTCTCAGGAATGAGTAAAGGGTTATGGCTGGTGTCTTGAAAGCAAATGTGCTTGGATGTATGTGCAAACCATTATTTAGGCTAATCCAATATTCGGGTACGAGGAACATCCATCGGAGGAAACCAACACAAACAAGCTTGGTTATTAACATGAAAGTTCACCCAGGAACCTTATCTGAGATGATTGTGGTGAACATAAGATCAAACCATACCTGTCAGAGAGTCACAACGCCTCATCTCATCATCTAACAGCTCGACAGCAGCAGATCCCTGCCTGCTGATCTACCAGCTTAAACTGTTGCATGAATAAAAAGCAGCAGTCTGTTTGGTCTTCAATCAACCTAAACGAGCACACACGTCTCCCCTCTGCATCTCCCTCCACTGGCACCCCGTAGCTGCTCACATCAAGTCTTTGATGCTTGCCTACGGAGTAAGCGTTTAGTTTTATATTTATACAAACAACTTGCAAATGATCCAATCTAAGCATGGTGCTAAGTGTTTGGGAGTCGCAGGGAGCCTGGAGCCTATCCCAAGAAAGGCGGGGGACACCGTGGACCTGTGGCTAGCCCAATCACACACACATTCGCACACTACAGACAATCTGGAAACGCCAATCAGCCTACAGTGCATGTCTTTGGACTGCGGGAGTTAACCGGAGTACCCGGAGGAAACCCCCAAAGCAGGGGGAGAACATGCAAACTCCATGCACACAGGGCGGAGGCGGAATTCGAGGTGAGAGTCAAATGTGCTAACCACTAAGCCACCATGCCCTGTCTAGGATAAGCGGTATGAAAAATGGATGGATGGCAAAGTATAATGTCACCCAAAGTGGAAAATGACCCAGAGATGCACTCATAGTGACAAGTTCATTAATTTATTCGTTCATTCATTCATCTTAACTAACTGACTTTGCTCTCGTCAGGGTTGCAGTGGATCTGAAGCCTATCCCGGGAGCAACAGGGAATACACCCTGGATGACACGCCAGTCCAATGCATTGCCCCATGCACACACACATTCACAAACTCCTTCACACCTAGAGGCAATGTATAGTCACTGATCTACCCAGTGACATGAAGAAACCTCATGCAGACACGGGGAGAACATGCAAGAACTCATGCAGTAATGAGCTCAGGATCAAAGAGGGGATCCTGAGGCTGTGAGTCAGCAATGCCACCTACTGTGACAATGTGCCACCCAATATTAATTAAGTATAATTATCCCACTAACCGGGCGTCTAGTTACAAAGAACCTAAAACGGCTTTCGAGAGTGTGGTCGTTTTCAAGTCCCGTACATTAAACTGCTGTTTAATTTTCGACTGTTCAGTGAATTTCCAGTGTGCTGACCTGACTAGGTAATTCACCATCAGAAGGATATAGGAAATGACAGCATCTTTGTGCTCTGGGAACATGTTCTTGCTTTGAGAAACTTTCCTGTGAGATCTGTGGTATAACGCCAGAAATAACCCAGGTTAAAGGGTCACAGCAGTAATAGCTGATGATGTTCAAATGGGCCATAAAGAAGAAATGTCTTGTGGTTCATCAGACACTTCAGCTGATTGGATATCAAGCAATACTGTGCATTGACACATATATACAATATTGTACAATATATCCTACGATATACAAGTGGGGCGGCATTATGCCAAAGGCACACCAGTGATGAGATCAATATAAAATCATATAATTTCATGGTGAAATGCAGAACTTTGCCAAAGTTTGTAACGTCCTTTGTCTGTTTATTGAAGTAACTTCGGTCACACTTCTATTTATTTATTTATTTATTTATTTATTTTTCTTCCTTAAGTGGGGTTGGTAGACCTTTGATACTGTAAAAATAGATTGTTGTCTCTGGTATATTTATTTATACGATAACTCAATCGTGTTGCTTCCACACATCCTTAAAAGTCCAATATATTCAGTTGAGCAGAACATCTTGGCATCTCAGCTGAAAAGACTAATACATTTTTGGACCTTATAACTGGGGCTTGTGTATCGCTTTAATTAGTAGACAGTATTTCTCTGTGATGGATTGAGGAGGCTTAGCTGGAGTGTGACTGTGGATTTGACTGGCTTGCTTTTATCTGTCCTTCACTCTTGTGTGTTTGGTAAGGCTAAGCTGAGCTCCCTTTGTCTATCTCTCTCTCCCTCCATCACTCACTCACACTTTCTTTCCCTCTCTCCTTCTCTCATTACTTCACTCCTTTTCTGGAGAAAGAGAGCTGGCTCCACATGCATACAGTATCTAACATGGAAACGCCTCCTTTCTGATTAGCTGTGTCGGATACTGCCTTCTTTTTACACTAATGATGTTCCTTACGACTCACTTTAGTGATTTGATTCTTTTGAACAAAACCTGTTCAAGTGAGTCGAGCTATTCGATACTATAGGATACAATCCCATCCCCTAACCCACTTTCACAACTTATTTTATGGCTATGAAAGAGGGTTTTATTATTTTCTTTTTAAGCAAAGTCTGAAAACGTTTAGTTTATGACATGTCAAAGCATGGGGTGGCAAAGATAGGGGGGGCAAAATCCAAATAAGTGGTGGTACCATCTATTTATATATAGTACAAAAAAAAAAAAAATTCATGGACTTCATCAGAAAACCAACAATTTAAAAATTAGGTATATTATTTACAGAGACAGAAAGTTTTTCCTCTGTACCTTCATACCAAGGAAGCCATTTTTATGAAAAAACAAAGAGGAAACCAGTGAACCCAGAGGAATCCTATGCGGGAAATGAGAGCGCACGCGGAACTTCAAAGTCAGTATCTTGAGCTCGGGATTAAACCACCGCCATGCTAAAAACAACAACAACAACAACAAAGAATAGAAACCATCACAGAAATTATAATGCTTTCCACTACAAATACCATTACAAACCATCACCTAACCATTAAAACCAGCATAATTACCATTATTGGTCCTTAATGGTATCCACGAGACATATGACGACACCAATAGAAGAGAACAAATGACCAGTAGAGACCCACGGTGACCATTACAGTTTCCATTAAAACCAATACAATTCCCAATTTAACAATTAAAACCATTACAAATTCTATGAAGGTTTCTCCAGCCATCCATCCATCCATCTTCTATACCGCTTACTCCTTTTCAGGGTTACGGGGAACCTGGAGTCTATCCCAGGGAGCATCGGGCACAAGGCGGGGTACACCCTGGACAGGGTGCCAGTCCATCACAGGGCACAATCACACACACACTCACTCACACATTCATACACTACGGACACTTTAGACACGCCAATCAACCTACCATGCATGTCTTTGGACTTTTGGAGGTTTCTCTCTCTCTCTCTCTCTTTCTCTCTCTCTCTCTCTCTCTCTCTCTCTCTCTCTCTCTCTCTCTCTCTCTATATATATATATATATATATATATATATATATATATATATAATATATTTTTATTTCTAGGTTTTTTTTCAGCAGGTTTTTTTTAGTGCTGCCCGCAATACTACAGTGCTGTGTGAATTACAGTGATATGATTTGAGGATAGATTTGGGGTTGCAAGGATGGCATGTGCCACCCTGTACCACCCACGTGCCCACAGTCCTGTCTGTCACCTCATCCTGTAGATTTTGTTGTTGTTGTTGTTGTTGTTGTTGTTTTTCACAATTCGCGCTTTACTCATCAAACACAACGCAAAACCACACAGCCTAATTAACAAATATACATGCAGAACGGCCGCAACTTTGAATTCGCTCAGAAGAGTCGTTCAAAAAGAGCCGATTCGTTGGCGGAGACTCTAGTGTGTGAGCGCTAGCGAGCGAGCGAGCGCGCGCGTGTGGACGCACGCACGAGCCGCAGATAGGATGGCTGCGCTCCCCTGAGCCGTTAGCGCTTAAAAACTCTGTCCCGAAGAACAGAACAGGAGGAAGAGGTGAAGGAAAGAAAGACAAGAAGGAAAGAGAGAGAGAAACGTTAGCTCGCTACACCCGACGCCACTCGCCACTCATTATGCCGGCGGAGGTGAAAGAGGTGAGTTTTTTTTTTTTTTTTTTACCCCTCCTTCATTTTCTCCTCTTATTTGTTTCCTGTTTCCCTTCGACCTTTTTTATTTCCTCACGCGCCGCATCGCATCTGCTGCTTTTTAAAATAATCATCATCATCATCATCATCATAAAACGAACCAGCGCGCGCATCACCGCTCTCTGGATTTTTCTATCACACACACACACACACACACACACACACAGGCGCGCGCGCATACACACATGCACGCACAACATGCAGCGATTTGCAAGATGTTCTGGTTGGTTATGGATAACGAGGTGTATAAACACCCGCAGAGACGCTTTTGTACGAGAGTGAAATCCTCTGTAGGGAAACGCACGCTCTCCCAAGCGGAAGCCGATGTAAATATGCGGGTTTAGCGCGTGATTAACTATCATCAGGCTGCAGGGCGTGTGTGTGTGTGTGTGTGTGTGTGTGTGTGTGCGCGCGTGCAGGAGATGCTTTTGGCTTTCTGCTGAAGCGGTGCGCTGCTCAGCTCTGAGGGAGCGTGTTGGTGGGGGGTGGGGTTAGGGGGGGTGGGGGTGTCTGTTGGGATGATGGTTCCTGCTAAGACTAGCAGGCAATACTGCAGAGGCATAGGTGTGTGCGCGCGCGCGCAGGCGCATGTGCGCTTGTGTGTGTTTTCCATGAGCCACTGACAGCATGCAGAAAAACTTCTGATCGTTCATGCTTATCGGGAGAAGGTGAGCGGAATTAGGGGAGAGGAATATTCACAGAGGATGTGAAGCAACTGTGGAAGACCCAAACATGGTGCATCTGCCTCACGCATCAACGTTGGTCCACAGCTGCCCGGGCCGAGACTTGAGGTGATGCAAACAGTGCATATCAGTTCTATCTCGGCTTTGTCATCAGTGAATGATTCATCTGTCAGACTCGGGTTTCTGACAAGACGTTATGGCCGGCGTGCCTCTGATGTGCCCTTGAGCGGGTCGTGCTCGTTAGGAACGCTGAGCCCGGTTGTCCCTCGGTCTGTGCGGTTAAACTGATAAGCGTGTTTGACGGCGTGATTGAGCACCGTGGCCAGTGGGGAGAGAGAAAAGGATGAGGGGGATGATAGAGTTAGTGCTGCATTTACTCAAGCCGATTGCACGAGCACTATTACAGGGTGTCACAAGATTGCAGGGGGGGTGACGAGTGGCGCCGTAAACGTGCCACATTTTGGAGTGTTACAGAGCTTATGCAGAGGAGGATTGGGAATTAATGCCGCAAGGAGGACTGCGGGATCACAGAGAATCCCACGGCCTATGGGCATGAAAGCATGCCGGCTGTGGAGAGCTCTAATGCAAATCCCTTATGACAAGCTCTCACACTTTGCCTTCTTCCCTTCGGCCGTTCCATTTCAGACCTATTTACGTCAGATTGAGAGCGTGGACGCTCCGAGTCGATACATCAGTTCGAGATATCAAATCTACAGCCATTGCCCCGTATCATGAGATCTTGTACTCTGATACTGACATGCAAAAAAAAAAAAAAGCCTTAAAAGTGAATTCTGTGACTTTTATCCAGTATAAAGCCCAGTTGCACTTTCCCTGAAGGTTGTTTGATGTGTTCACATTAGCCACGCGTAACCACACTCCCCGAAAGTCCAAAATAAGCAGATTTCGAGCTCAGCCTTTTGAGAAACACGACACCAAAGTCGAGCACTTGACAGAAGTATGCATGAAAGTGTTGTCGAAAAAGACTTGTTTTGCAAAAGCGGGATTCAACAACTGCCCTTAGACTTTTACAAGCGAGCGCTGTGTACAAATTCACTACGAGGTGCGCAGGACGAAAAGCACCGTCCACGTCCGTTAAATATCAGCACTTTTGACGAGACTTTAACACAAAGCAGCTTTACAGAAACCCAGATGTAGAGTTGGATACGTAAATAAGATTAGAGGCGACGGTGGCAAGCAAAAACTCCCTGAGAGGACATGAGTAAGAAACCTTGAATCTCCAAAGAGAACCCATCCTCCTCTAGGTGACACTGGATAGAAGGATAATAAATCGTTACTCTTCTACAACTGTGTACTGTAAAATGAAGCAGTACTTAGTGTGCTGTGAGTACCGGGATGAGCACAGGACAGACTTTTATTATTACAGCAGCAGCTCTTAACCGATTGTCCACTGAAGCAAAGCTGTATCCACACGGGACCATCTACAGCGGCAGGTGAACCACAAGCATACAAATCTTCAAGCAGAAGTAGAGCATCAGGCAGTTTAAACAAGCACAGTAACAGAAGTGTGTGAGGATCCGACAGCGCCATCACGTGAGTTCGCGTACGTGTACGTTTCTTTAACGAGTGGTGTGCAAAGTTTTGTGTTTTTTTTTTCTCTCTCTCCATGGATCGACGATCGGCATCATTGTCACATCAGTCTGTTGATCCTCGAGTCGCACTGCTTCGGAGAATTCGATGGTGGTGGTTCGGTTCAGAGCTTGGACTGTTCAAAGAGAAAGAGCATCTCATTGGCATGCTTAGTGTGACGGTGAAGGGCCGATGCTTGTTTCCAGAGCAATCAGGCGTTTGTTGCCACACTGTCACACTGATAGTCCGGCCGTCCTTTTTTATAAACGCATGGCTGCCTCCCTTAACTGTCTCATCATGCACTGTAATTTAAAAAAGATTGCTTTATGATTCGAAGACAAAGCAACTGTACTCGAAGCTACGAACGGCTTGACAGTGCAGTAATTACTCTAATGGGGCTGAGAGATATGACCGCAGCCTAGGAACACGGATGGAAAACAGTAGGATGTCATCCATACTAGCGTTCTCAGCAGTGATACCGCTTATCAGTTTGGTAGTGTAGAGCTACTCGAATTCTGTCGTTTTTTCCCCCCCATTATTCTGCAAGAAAACAACGCAATTCATTAAGAATGGAATCAACATCGGGTCGTTATTCGGTTTATCGTTCGTTATCTAATACCGAACGAAGTGCCAACTCAGTGGCTGTGTTTACATGCAGCGATTCTGATCGCAGCTCCCAAACGAATTGTCGGTAGGAACCTCGTCATTTACGTCCATGCCGTATGTAACGCGATCAAACGCATGCGTAGAGAGCGGTTGAGCGTCAGCATTGACGAGTCTAGGCAGCACATTGGGCTTTTTTTTTTAAAAATCATGCCGCTTGTGTTTTTAAGGAGATTTGAATCATTTCCATCTTCGCAGGAGTGTGATTTATTTTATTTTTTTTTGTACGGCCAGCGATAAGAAGAGTTTGTTTGGTTGTTGAAAATAATACAAAATGCACGCGACGCTAAAAGCAACTGTCTGGAAGAAATGCGCAGGTTTTTTCTCGAGTTTTTAAAAAAAACAAAAAAAAACAACAGAAAAACATTTCTACAGAATGTTGTGCATGCTCACTGAATGTCTAACGATTATTAAACGCTCAATCAGACGCAGGATGTCGGTTTGCATCCTGCGTCTGCTTCAGAGTGTTAGTTTGAAGCCCGTCTCACATCCCATCCAACGTCCAGTTATTTTCCGCAAATTCAAATCCATAACGTGCTTCCTTACAGTCACGCAGGGTGAAGTTTCATTCGAATTGACCTCACTTGGGCTTACTCGCTTTCGCGTGAGGTGTTTACATGAACCTTTTGATTATTCTGATTTACACTATCAATTGAGCTGCCATTTTATTAGGTACCTACAGTACTATATATTAGAAACTGTCTATTAGGTATTATGTAAGTGTATCTGATAAACGAATAAAATATCAAATATTCCCAAATGTTAAAAATGCATTAGTGGCTAATGTATTATCCTCACTTCACGTTACCCCACCCCCACTGTAAACGCGTTACTTGCACAGTGAAGTTACTTCGTCTAATCGTTTAAACTTTTGTCCTTAAAGCACTTTGAGATTTTATTTATTTATTTATTTATTTTTAGAATTTGAGATTATTTCTTTTTTTTTTTTTATTTAATAGCCTATTTAAAATGTCAATACTGTCCTAGCAAACTCTGTACCTGTGGTTCTAGTAGTTACAGCACATCCACAAGGTGTTCTGCACCGCTGCCAGTATTACCTCCAGTAATAACAACATTAGCAGCAAAGGGTTTTATTGCATTTTGTGGCAAGAACATTGTCATCATGAACTCGACTAAAATGTAACCCTACTTTCGACTGCTTTTTTTCTTTCCACCATTAGTGAGTGTGTAGGCGAACATCTCTCAGGTTGTGCTGTGAGAGTGTATGCGTGTTGAACGCTCCAAGCGCAAAGAGAAAGTAACAGTGAGAGAGAGAGAGAGAGAGAGAGTGAGAGAGAGAGAGAGAGAGAGAGAGAGAACATTATTTTTGCATTTCCATAAATTCCAATATCTCCAGTACAGACAGAGACATAATATGTCAGACCATATTGATACTCCGGGTTTTACTAATGATAAACATCTATACCTGGAAAGCAGCAGACACTTATAGTTGTAAGTGTTGTAATAGATAATCCAGGGAAACGAGGCTGTAATTGCCAAGTCTTAATAAGTGAAGCTGTGAATAAGAGTAGCTGCTGAATTTGGCTGTGCATTTAGTAGTAATTTAAAAAAAAAAAAAGAAGAAAAGAAGCAAATATGTTTAAGCAGGTCATTGGAGACACAGAATTAAGCACGTTTACATAAGACTGTACTTATAAACTGGGTCGTTTCTATATCGACTGTCTTCCTGTTCAATTTGGGGACTTTCTCGTGAACTGGCTTTACACACACACACACACACACACACACACACACACACACACACACGCTAAATATATTTAAAGTTTGTTGTGTCTAGAAAGTTCTGGCTGAAAGAAACTCGTGCATTATTCACCAGTCCTAAGTGTATCGGAGCATGCTGTGCATTTATTTTTTTTTCTTTCCTTTTTTTCTCTTTGTGAAAGAATGTTTGTGAGTTATGTACAGTGAGATGAGAGTCATTTCACAGATTCGCCCTGGGCCCTTTTTAAGAATTCATCACGAGATATTCAGAGACGTTTTAATTATCTGAGACTCGTTTTTTTTTTTTGCTTACATTCACGTATAAGAGGGAGATAAAGCATCAGAATGTCCTCTTTAAAGAATAATCCGTATCTGCAGGCTCACGTTAGCCTTTAGGCCTGCTAAGATCAGCATTTTACCCAGGTCAACTTCTGTTCCTCTGGTCAGCGTCTGTTATTACTAATGCCACTTCAACTGACCCTCCCCCCCACCCCCCGTTGTCTTTGGGCCAAAGGAGCAGAGCCTAGAAGATCCTGCAGCTTTGCCCTCAACTAAGCAGACCAAAGAGCCAACTGAAGAGGTGCCATCTGCAGAAGACATACCGGACACGCCGTCCTCTGACCTGAGCACGTTCACGTCCACCAATGGAAGCGCACAGAACACGGAGACTAACGTAGGTCACGTTTCTGAGCAGTGGGTTAATGGAAGAGTTGCGACGATGGAAGTCGAGGAAAGCTTTATGAATGTTGCCCTGTGGTGTACCGGCTAATAAGTAATAGGTGATATGTCAGAATATGATTTAGGGCTGGATTTTAACATGCTTGGTTTAAAATGCACAAATAGAAATATACTGTTTGTCTGTCTATCTATCCATCTGTCTACCAACTGAGGAGGTGCCGTTATATACACTCGCTGGCCACTGCATTACTAACACACATACACTGCTCATTCATGAAATAATCCAAACAGCGATTCTGTAGCAGCAGTGCAATTCATACAGTCATGCAGATGCAGGTCAAGAGCTGGTTTGAGTATTTCAGAGAAAAAAAAAACTGAGTTCTTGGGAATTTCACACACAACGGTCCATAGAGTTTAAACAGTATAGAAGAACAGAAATATCCGAGGCTACTGTGAGCACAGACTCATCCACCTCAAGGCTTGATGTGGTGTGCATGCTGACGTGCTGTTCTGCTCACCATGGCTGTAGAGAGTGCTTATTTGAATTACCGTAGCCATCCTGTCAGCTAGAACCAGTCTGGCCATTCTCCTCTGACCTCTCTGAGATCACGTCGTTTCCCCGTTCTGATGTTTGATGAGCATTATCCGAAGCTCTTGACCCGTATTTGCACTGGCTGATTGGATAATTGCATGAATGAGTAGGTGTATGAGCAGGTTTTCCTAATCAAGTGTCCAGTGAGTGTGTATTATTTTCAGTGGTATATAGCTTTGTCCATGTGATGCATATCATTACTATATATCATATTGTTGATTCAGAACATGCCATGTCATGTTAATGAAGCGCATTAATTCAACAATGCTGTGATTGTATTGGGATGCTGCTGCAGAATGACGAGAGCTCAGGGATAGGGACAGAGAAGTCCTCCAGCCCTGACACTGAGTTGAACCCCCTCAGTGCTTCCAGCTCTCACGAGGAAGTTGTGCCAAAACAGCTGGAGGTGAGGATGCCAACCTACAAAACACAGATACACAGACTCGCATTCATTAAAAACTCTGTACAACTCGACGGCATGCAGTGCTGATGTAGGCATCGGCCATTTTGGCATTCTGCAAGCGTCACTTGTATTCTGCCGAAATGGTCTTGATTCTAGGTTGTATTTAGTTCATCGTGTGTGCTTATACGTGCAGAGTCATGTCTGCATTTTTTTCATTCACATCGCATGCTTTGACAGGATATTGTGCTACATTGTCTTATGTCTTTAGATATGGACATAACACTCTACAGATTTGATCAAATTGATCGGCGTATACATAGGATCCGTTTCATTGCGTCAAACCTCCCTGCTGCTGGCAATATTCCAAGCTCAATAGGAGCTCCTCTGGATCTCATTTCAAAGTCCACATTAAAGTAATTTTCAGCTGAGTGAGAAATTGTTTCTGTGTAAGTTGTGCATGTCAAGTACTCGGCTAAATATAAATTCAGCCCTTGTTGCCAGCACAGCAGAAAATCATTACAGGATTAACAGCATAACAGATAGAATCCCTGTTTTAGGTTTGGCTTTCATTTAGGAACCCTTAGTCCCTTAAAATTGTTATAAAAATGTTACAAATAGGTTTAAGAGTAATAAAAAAAAAAAGGGGCTGATGAATCGATGGTTAAAATTGGAAATAGGACCGAGAGAATAACTCTTTCAATGTCCTTTTCTTCCTTCTCAGGAAAGTATAACTGATGCAACAGAGACATTTCAGACAGCTTGTGAGGGCTCCCAAGATTCAGAGGGCATTCTTACTTCCAATGCCTCAGTGGAGAAAGAAGATGAATGTAGTTCATCTCAGACTGCAACAGTAACCCCCGACTCTGACACCAACACGTCGTCTGACACTCCGGCTGAAAACATCAAAGACCAGCCTGTCAGGCATAGCACTCTCCAAAGTCCTCGGGTAGACCTCAGCAATCATGGCACCATTCCACATGCTTTCCTGTTCCCTCCTTCTTACACAAACCTGCCATCCAGGAACTACTTAGAGAACTGCTATACCCTCCCACTTCACAGAGACAGCTTCGGTCGAATTGGAGGACCGGTGTGCAATGGCGCCGCCAAGGGAGATCAGGACGGTGCTGACCTGAGGTCAGGAATCCCTGCGATCAGTCATCCTATGATGGGTGGAACCCTCCCCTTGAGACCTACACTGGATCTTGCGGTTGACGATCACCTTGGTCCATTACCGCATCCCTTCCTGCAGGATCTGTACAGGATGCAGACCCTGATTCCTCATAAACGTGCCAGCATGGTCAGCCTGGACACCATTCGCAAGGACCCTCGGTGGAGGGACCCTAACTTGCGGGAGGTCATTGCCATGCTTAGCCACCCCATGGACCCCGTCAAGTCTAATGCCGCCGCCTATCTGCAGCACCTCTGTTACGAGAATGACAAGGTGAAGCAGGACGTGAGGCAACTCCATGGCATCCCCATGTTGGTGGGGTTGTTGGACCACCCCAAAGCCGAGGTGTACCGCAAGGCCTGTGGAGCCCTGAGGAATATTTCCTTTGGCAGGGATCACTTCAACAAGGTGGCCATCAAAAACAGTGATGGCATTCCTACACTGCTGAGGCTGCTGAGAAAGACTAGTGACATGGAGGTCCGAGAGTTAGTTACAGGTTTGTTTTATTTGGCATTCAGCCATTATTCAGTGGCAGTCGGTTGAGCTGTTGAGCTGAGAATGTACATGGTACTGAAGATACGTTGGTACGTTCATGGTTGATCATTCTATCACTCAAAAGTGAAAGCCATAATCTGCCCTCTCAGGAACCCTGTGGAACCTCTCATCTCACGAACCCCTGAAGATGGCCATCATCAACAATGGGCTTCAGACACTGACCGATGAGATCATCATCCCACACTCGGGTTTAAGAGGGGATCCCAATGACCCATCCAGACCAGGAGCACCAGAATGGACCACAGTTTTCAAGAACACATCTGGATGTTTAAGGTAGTTTTTGCCGTATATATTTTACCGTGTCAGTCCTCAATTTCCTAGCTTAATACTTCCATGAATGTGGTTGGAGTTTCATTGAACCACATGCAAAAATATTTAAGCATTTATTGTGATCTGGTTTTGAGATTCTCCTTTATTAATGGTAGTGTGTAGCTTATGTTTACAAGAGCATTTTCCCCTGCAGGAATGTGAGTTCAGATGGGGCTGAGGCTCGACAGCAGATGCGTGAGTGTGAGGGACTTGTGGATGCTCTGCTCCATGCCCTTTACTCTGCTGTGGCTAGGAGGGATATGAATAACAAGGTAAAATAACTAGAACAGGGCAAGATGGCCAATAAAAGAAGAATAGATTAAAAACAAACCCCACAAAGGCATGATGAAAATCTATACTGAAATCTATCTAGCTGGACCTGGATATTGTGTAATATTACCTTCTTATTGCCTTGCAATATAAAGTCTGTACTCCCATGAGGAATGATCCTGCAATCCAAAATGTAATCAAAAATGGTGTTCTTTCTATCCATCTATCTATCCATCTATCTATCCATCCATCTATCTATCTATCTATCTATCTGTCTGTCTGCCTGTCTATCTACAACAAGGTCCATAAGGATTTGGACAATGGCACAATTTTCATAATTTTGCCTGTGCATACTCCCACAATGGATTTGAAATGAAGCAGTCAAGATCGTTGTTTACTTTGTTCAGTCTCTTTTGTGCTTTCCGCAGTCTGTCGAGAACTGTGTCTGCATTCTACGTAATCTATCCTACCATGTGCACAAAGAGGTACCAGGGGCAGAGAAATTTTACAGTGCCCCAACTATTCAGACCACAAAGCCAAGGAGCTACCAGAAGAAAAAGGACGTGCCCGATTGCTTTGGTGGACGTAGTACCAAAGGTTAGGTATTTAATGGACATGTCTTTGAGTATCAGTTCCCACAGTCTCCATAGGCGTTGCAGGAGGAGAGCAAACGAACAACAGAAGCTCACAGAGCGTTTCTGTCTAGTGTATACTTGTATATGGCTAGAATGGCAATAAAGCTCTCTTCTTTACATAATATATTATGGCCAGTTTGAATAATTGCTATTTTGTAATGATGTACTGAAACAGGATCTGGGTAATCCCAGCCGTTGTAATGTCACACGTCAACATATATTCTGCCATTGTGAATGTGTCTTTTTTTTTATGATTTTTTTTTTTTTATGTGTTTTGCTTTCACACTGTTGGTCCGACTGTCTTCATCTGCAGAGGAGTGGTTCAATCAGTGTGAGTGTGCTTCTGTTCCTGCCTTGCTTTGAGTGTTCAGTAGACAGTGCTGCAAAACCTTGATGCTTTATTTCCAGTCATGTCACATACACTTGATTTTTTTTTTTTTCCAGCACTCCCTCTCCAACACCCACAGTGCCTCCCACACATATACTCAAGCTCTGGACTGTGTAAAATGCTTGATGCTTGAGATTTTTTTGAATCACGCCGCCTTTGCAATGCTTATAGTGGTTTGCCTTTTCCAGGCCGGAAACACGGAACGAGCGACAAAACAAACAGCACTTTGGACATGTCCAAGCGCACGCTCCCGACGAAAGGTGCACATTTCCCTTAGTTTCACCTTCGAATTGTATATTCTATTCAAACCATCTATATCCATACCCATACTCCATTTGGATCCTTTCACCACACGGAGTTCTAATCCATCCCCTCCCCATGTGGAATATGAAATATTTCAAAAGTAAAACTTTTTTTTTAAAGAGCAGGCACTAGTTGGTTTTTTTTTGTTGTTGTTGTTGTTTTTGTTTTTTTGTTTTTTTAAATATAATGCATGCGGACTGCCAAGAGACAGACCCGAAGGTTAAGCAGCGTGTTAAATTCAGGACCAAATTTGTGGAGATGTAGGCACCATATGTAGTTTGCTAGTCTGCATTCAGCCTGAAGTCAAATGTGTGTTAAGTTTGGCAGATGGAGAGAGTGTGGGAGCAGCATTGCTGAGGAGAGCAGGCGGGTCACAGGAAGACGACAAAGCTTCTGAGGGAGGCCTTGAGGGAGGTGAACCAGGGAAGCACAGATAAGCTAAGGCGAGTGTTCCGCACCAAGTGGAGATGAAATCCAAGCCAAGACAGCGTTCGTTGTGTGTAGGAGGGTAATTAAGTGTTTTTTAGCTGCTGTGTCAAGTATGCAGAGAAAGGTATTTTTAAGACGAGAGAAATAGCGGTGCCGTGATGCGCTGAGACACTTGTTACGCTCGTGTTTCGTGTCAACACGTCATGCTGGATTCTTGTTTTTTTTTGCCTCTGCGTGGAAACGTCATAGATTGATCAGACGAGCGCTTTTTACATGGATGAAGAAAGGATCGCTGTGTATTTAAGGACTTGCATCCTGTAATTTTATGTAACTGGGTCACTGAGTGTAAGAGTGACTGTATCTCTGGTGCACTTGAATATCTGAACACACTGTTATCGAAATCCTTTCAGATACCATCGCAGCAAAAAATGGTATCGGGCAATACCTAAAGGTCTGTTATCAGCGAATTCAGCGAAGCACTACCCGTGTATGCGCGTGTGCCATCCTGTCGGCATGCCGACGAGCCTGTTTTAATGATTGCGCGAGCTGTTAAGGTTTCTTAGTGCCAGATTTGTCAGGAATCCAAAATAACCTCAGAGTGGTTCCTGAGAAATGAAAAAAAAAGAAGAAGAAAAAGTTGCTTACACAGAAGAGCTTGAGAGCATAAATAATACAAATCATAACTTACCGTATTTATTTCATATATATTTTAATCGATGCATCGTAACCACCAGGGGGGGGTTGAGCGGATGTTGACAAAGGTAAACAGTGTTTTTATTTGGACTTCGGTCCCTTGAGTCACCCATCCGTATCCTTTGGAAAGCTTCAGTGGAGATAAGTAGGCTTGGTTCAGAGGATCAGAAACTAGGCTCATTGCTGTGCTGGCTGAATCGTTAAAGACCCTTGAGAGCTTGTAAAAAAAAAAAAAAAAGTTCTTAAGAGTTTCAGCTCTGTATTCATCCGTATTTGTGGGAACATGCCTTGGGTCGTCTCTTGCCACTGTGCCTTTTTGGATTTCACTTACGCTGTCTGGGGCATCTGATGCTCGATAGAAGGTTCCGTCGAGCAGGAAGACTTTAAACAGGGCCAGCAAAGATGGAGCTCACATAGCATATCAATACCATTATTAACGTCGTACATATTACCATAAAATTCTTGAAATTGCATCTGTTTTGCCCTATGCTTTACTCTCATGGTAAACTGCTGTTTTTACTGCACATGCTCAGTGTCTCTCACATCCATCTCATACAGAGGTTCACTTGTTGGATTATCAAATCAAGTTGAATCACTCATGCCGACGTTCTCTGCTGTTTGATGTAGTGTCTGCATGTACGTCTGTGCAGGTCTGGAGCTGCTCTACCAGCCGGAGGTTGTGAGGCTGTATTTGTCACTCCTCAAGCTGAGCCACAACCAGAATACTCTGGAGGCGGCCGCAGGGGCCCTCCAAAACCTGTCTGCAGGACTCTGGGCTGTGAGTAGGATGCTTAAAACATTTTTTTTTTTGGAGGAATATAAACCCATGGCTGAATGAGAACCTGTGTTACAACAGGATGAAATGATCTTCTAAGACCCACACATGCAAATGCGACTCACTCTGTATTTTTTGCATGTTTTAATAACTCATAATTCTGCCTCTCTTGGTTGTCAGTGGTCTAATTACATCCGAGCAACTGTACGGAAAGAGAAAGGCCTGCCTGTTCTGGTCGAGCTGCTCCATTCAGATGCAGATAAAGTGGTGAGGGCTATTGCTATTGCCCTCCGTAACCTGGCCATTGACCACAAAAACAAAGATCTCATTGGTAAGAATGGAATCAGGTACCTTTTTTTTTTTTTTTTAAAATCTGTAATTTGCATCCACTATCTAGGTTCTCCTCATGGCACAGAGGCTGCTCTGAAAATCACATCCTTATGGGAAAGCTGCATAGGAAATGCACAATTAGTTCTAAGAGAGGCGCGTGATTGCCAACAATCGCTGTTGACAGGAAGAAAGGATCTTCTTATGCTTTTTCATCATCATTTGTGGTCATTTAAAAAGCGTTTATGAATTCATTCCCACCTGCTGTACACATGTTTAAAACACAATGTTTTAAACCAGTGCTGCTGTATTGTATGATTGATGCTTTTCAATATTCTCGCCGTTCGCTTTTGCTAGGGAGCTACGCCATGAGGGACCTGGTCAGCAATCTGCCCAGCGGCCAGCAACGTCCTGCCAAAAACCTGGAAGAGGACACAGTTGTGGCAATCCTCAATACCATACACGAGATCATCACTGACAACCTGGAGAATACTCGCTTCCTTATTCAGGGCCAGGGGATCCAAAAGCTGGTGGCCATAAACAAGACAAGGTAGATAATCCATCCATCCATCTTCTATACTGCTTTATTCTTTTCAGGGTCACGGGGAAACCTGGAGCCTGTCCCAGGGAGCGTCGGGCACAAGGCGGGGTAGTAGATCATGTACAATGTAATGTAATGGACCAGCTAAGGCAAGCTTGGTGTCCAGAATCTTTTTTGTGCGACATAGACTTCCATTATTAGTGCATTGATCTTGTAGATCTAGGAACACCCCCTTTGGTTTAGCAATACAACAGGCATAGAGACATTAATAGAATGGAAGGAAGGAGTCTCCAGTGTCAGCGCTTTGTAACAGTTTTCCCCCCACAGGAAAGTCTGGAGGACAGAGGATTTTCCAGTTTCTCTGTAGTATGACAAATAAAGTACCTGATTTTTTAAATTTTTTTTTAATTGTTGGTATTTTGCTGTGGAATAAAAGATATGAAACACTTCAGGATGAAATGTTATAGGACGTATATACATAGTATAGTATCAGGGCACCCCATTGTGAATTATTTTCCTACATCAGCATTCCCCTGCCATGTTTTATGTTTGTTTGAACTGATGGGATATGCGTTAGATTCTGTTATTCAGATGAACGTCATCAGCATAGAAATCGGTTCAATCATGTCACTGACTCGCAATTTCAATTCTACAGCCAGTCCTTGAGAGAGAACAAAGCAGCATCGCATGTACTCCAGACTGTGTGGGCCTACAAAGATTTAAGGCACACACTGACCAAGGGAGGCTGGAATAAATCTCACTTTAAGGTATTACACTTTCAATAATATAGGCCTTTATATTGCCAAAAAACGAAACAAAAACAAATAAACAAAACCCTTCAATAGAAAATCACTAGCTGGTCAAAGTAAAATGAATGACGTGTGATTGACAGTTTGGATTGTGAGGTTGGATGTGGTTTATATCTCCAGCCAGCAGTATCTGGAGTCCCCAAAAAGCAGAAGAATGCAAAGCTAGGCAACGATGACATCACACTTCCCTTAATGGAAAAAAACCAAGGTCAGCGCTATCCTTGGGCTTTGTCCTGATTACTTTCAGAATGCACACTCATGATGCCCTACTTACAAGTAAAGAGTGTGTCTGTGTGTGTGTGTGTGTCTGTGTGTGTGTGTATGCGTGAGTGGGTGCGTTCGTTCATTCATGCTTTTTATATTACGGACATTTTAAGGCACATGCTTGTGCTTGCTTACATACACATATGAGTCTCTTCTTCAGATGGATACTGCAGCACTGATCAGAGTGACAGAGTTGGAGACGGGCCATGCCATATGATAGAGCGGGAAACCTTCCAGGTAATCTTGCATTCATGGTATGGTAATAAGACACTATCCGTGACCATTCGTCTCGGGTTAGACACTAGAAATATTTTCATGTTCAGTTCTTAGAACGAATATGAGCGGACTGCAGGGGGGTTTTATGACTACAGGGAATCTGTAGCTACATTATATTGTTTTCGCAGGCGGTAAATGATAAGCGACATTTCATCAGGACTAGTAGGCCAGCTGTTGGCTTAGTGGAACGCACTCCTCAACCCTTGGACTCTTGGGTCTGATGCCCCATCTGGTGAGCTCAATTGCCAAGTTTGCAGATGAAAATAGACGCTTTTGTGTGTTTTTCCATAGATTCTGTCTCTAAGGACAGACTTATTTATTTATTTATTTATTTATTTATTTATTTATTTCAAAATCAAGTCTCTCCTTGGTGGCAAAACAAATAACTGTCGTTCTCCCACACACAAAGGATTTTATAAGGTAAATTCTTAACCATTGACTAAACACAGATATTCACCGAGACCTAAGAAATGATTTCTTCTTTCAGCACACGGAGGACGTTTGCAGCAATCTTTAGCCAGACTTTAGTTAGATTTCGTAATTCTAATGTGTGTGTGAAGTGTATTTTATTTATTTATTTCTCTCTCTTTTTAGAGGTGGAGGTACAACTTGTATAAGATATTGGCGTGACTGGATCTGCACTAGGATCAGGGTTTGTGAAAGAGAAGAAAGTAAAGCGTACCACAGATTTTATTCCAGCGTCTTCAGAAAGCAGAAAATTGACTCTTTTTTTTCGTTTCTTTCTCTCTTTTTTTTGAGAATTTGACTGATTGTGCCTGTGGTATTATTATTTTTTTCTTTTTCCATGCAGTGTTTTGCTCTCCTGCTAAAATATTCTCTGTTTTTAGCACCTCCGGCTCCATTGTTCCAGAATAACGTACAGATATTATATGATCCCAGTACTGGTTAATATTTGATTATGAACCATATATATCCTTGTATTATTTCATTTTTGTCAACAAGACATATTGTATAATAGTGCTAATATTCTTTAACTGTATGCAACACAGACCAGTATTCTATCTTGTTGTTTTTTTTTTTATGTACAGCAAAGAGATGCAACCAGCGTATATTATGGATATTAAATGTGACTAGCAGTCTATGGAAATCACAGACAAAAGTCATTGTGCCATATTAGTCAAACAAGTAATTCTTACTGGATTGAATTGCTTCTTCATTGTCAGTGTTTTAACTGCTTGACAATAAAAGGCTTTTTATCATTTTGGTCTTTTTGTCTTTTCTAAGCGAAAGGATCAACAGAAAATTAGCTTCGGAGCAACGCACAGGCAATACGCAGGCTAATTGAAACCATTTAAGTGGGAAATTGAATGAAGGGATCGTAGGAAACGTTTTTGTCTTTAAAGGACTATGGCATACATATTCCATAAACCCTAATTCAGTATGTCATTACTTGATGAGCCATAAACCATAATGCCTTAATCCACCCTACAATAAATAGATTGGCTAACTGAATCATTTAATAGGGGAAATTAAGTGTGGAAGGAAAACCAGTAAAGAAATTAGGTTGTCTTTATGGGCCTATGACATGCGTATCGTGTTCGCCTCACGCCTCCAGGGTCGGGGGTTGGATTCCCACCGTGGCCCTGTGTGTGCAGAGTTTGCATGTTCTCCCCGTGCTGAGGGGGTTTCCTCCGGGTACTCCGTTTTCCTCCCCCAGTCCAAAGACATGCATGGTAGGCTGATTGGCGTGTCTAAAGTGTCCGTAGTGTATGAATGGGTGTGTGATTGTGCCCGCGATGGATCGGCACCCTGTCCAGGGTGTACCCCGCCTTGTGCCCGATTTCCAGGTGTCCAGGTTTCCCCGTGACCCTGAAGAAAGGATAAGCGGTGTAGACGATGGATGGATGGATGGAAGACTGGCTATATGAATCGGGTAATTAAGGTAGTAGAGAAAACCATAGGAAAGATTTGATTATTCCTTTTCACTTAATGCTTATTGTTTCTATACAGTACGAGCACAAAAACTGGACATGACGCAGCGGAAATGACCCTGGATGTGCTGCAGAATCGTTAGCTGAATCTGTTCAATCTACACTGCAAGGATTTTGTGGAGTTTTTTTTTGTGTGATTGTTGAGGCCATACAGTAAATGCCTGATTTGCTGCAGAGTTTTTGTTGTTGTTGTTGTTGTTGTTGTTGTTGTCATCATTTTCTTGCGGAAAGCTACTTGAATTGGCGAAATTGCAATAGCAGGAAATTGTTTTGCACGGACTTTCGCAGTGATGTTTGTCGGTAGATGAGACTTTTTAGCGGTGCTCATATTCAGTGCATGTGAATCAAAGAAGGATTTGGCTGAACGCATGTTGTGATGATGTCACATGACGTGTCTTGGCCCAGATCTGTGGACGATCTGAGGTCATTTTGAAAAATTGCAAGCTCCTCGGAATATTGTAGAGTTTGCTTGACTTTGCGTTTATTTCTGCGATCACAAACTCGTGAAATGAGGGACTGACGAAAGACCTGATAGTGTGTTCATTTTTTATCAAGAAAACTAACACTCATATTGTACAACTCTGTAAACGAAACATTGGGATTGGGACAGCCTAAGTTGGGCAAGCTATAATTACAATACAACTAAAATTGTTTTTTTTTGTTTGTTTGTTTTTTCCAGATTATCCACGAGTATCACTACCATACAAACACTTTCCGATAAATCTACAGGTTGCAAATCTTGACATCTTTGTAGATTACGATTAAGATTGATTGTGTGACTTCAATGGATTTCTATGCAGTTTAAAAATGAAATTTATCGTTCAGAAACTGAGATGAGCCGCTGAATTCTGGAACGTTCGCTTTGAAATGTTGCCGTTTCCGAAGAGCTAAACGACGTCAAACCGCCGTCATTTCGACCGTCGAATCGAAAAACGACGTCAGACCACCGTTTCGACCCCGCTGTTCACGTTAACTCACTTAATCTCTGCACAGGCCTCCAAAAATGCCAGCACACATTCACCTCATTCAGTGAAGAAGTCAGTAATGCAACAAAAACTGAAGACCCAACAACTAATCTTGAAAATTAAGACAATCGGCCCTTTCTCATCTCACCGCTCAGGAAAATCCCCAGTGTTTAATTAACACCTAGAGTGTTTATTTGACTTGTGGTCATTTGTGTCCGTTTGGACATATAGAAGCACTCTAGGTGTGAATTCAACACTGGGGATTTTGCTGTGCAGGACATTCAAAAACACCACAAGGGCCACGCTTGAGAAATGACCCCAGATCAGTTCCTGTCCAGAGATGCCTCAATGGAAAACCCAGCAGCATGGCCCTCCATTCCAGAGAGAGGTGAACATGTCATTAGCGTGTTTGGCGAGGTCTCTGCAGCTACGCATCCTAAGCTTGGACTCATCCCCTTTCCCTCCTGCCACATTGGACGACCTCCAGAAGTCCATCCATGCAACCGCACCCACTGCTACAGGACCCAGCTGTTGTGGTATCGGGCTCTCCAGAGTGGCGAGAAAAACAACAAAGCATGCAACCAACAACTGCCCACAGACTTCCACTGATAATATATTGTTGAGGTTTCTTTCTTTCTTTGGGAAATGGCGTAGTTCATATCCATCCTAATTACACACATGGTACAAATGGAGTGATTAGAGATTAGGTTTGAATAACAGTAGAGTATTCCTTTATGTGTCCTTTGCTTATATATAGGTCAGGTGAATTGGTTTGCTTTTAAATATACGAGGCTTAACGTGGTAGATGAAATAAATGCGCAATTCATCCATAAAAATTGGGTACTCAAGGAAAACTATTCAAATATTAATATATTAATGGAAGGCTGAAAAGCCAAGTCTGGATACGTCATATTCATTTCTGCATAAACAAAGCACACACAATATGGAGCTTGGAAGAATATGATTTTTGTATATTTGTATAATTTCTGTCCAAATCAGGTTGTAGAGTCTTCTGCAGGTTCTTCTTCTTTGAACGGTCGGTCCATTCAGATATTTTTTTAAACAGTCCGAGATAACATTTCGTCATTCACTTGCATTCACTAACAACCTTTAATTTTCTTCAACATCACGTCGTGTTATTTGTTCAGCATTAAGGGCACCATGTACATTGTTTTTGCTTAACACAGACGCCGCAGAAGATCAGGTTAATCTCAGTTTAACCCATCAGAGAAAGAAACGAAAGACATTTTCACCATCAACCCAAAAGCCTTCAGAAATGAAGCTTGTAAATGAATCACATGCAAATGAATCACATGCAAATGAATCACATGTAAATGAACCATATGAAAATGAATAAATAAATTAAAGACAGAAATGAAGCTTCTGAGAGGATTAATCGCAGATTGTTGTTATTGTCAGCTAGACAGCAGCAGCTCAGATCCATCCACTCTTAGTGTATCAACCATTCAGATGTCTGAGGTGGTCAGCAAGTCAGGCTTTAATGTATCTTCACAAAAACAGTCAGAAGACCCAAGCACTCCTTATGTCTGTAAATCCAGGAAGATACTAACAAGATGTCCCAGAAGCTCTGCCGCAACCACATAAAAGCTTCAGCGTGAAAACCTTGAGACAAATGGGGAGCTTCAAGCAGAAAAGTCAGATATGACGCCAGGAATATCTCTGTGTGCCTCAAGAACTCAGAAGAAGATCAGAGACCTCTCCCCAAGTCCTGTTTAAGACACCACTGCTCGAAAGATCAGTGAAGCCTCCTGCTTTCAAAAGAACACAGAGGACTTTCAAATGCCAGGAAAAGTTATGCGACTCTGGACAACGTGAAGACTCCTGCCCAAACACGTTTCAAAGACCAGGTATTCTGAGACCAAAAAGAATCTCCTGAATCTCTAACATGGAAGAAAGCTCTTGAGCAAAGATCCACGAATATAAGGCCTGGTGCTGTGGGCAGGTCTAACTATCAAGAACGGAACAAACCAACGGAACGAGCCTTCTCGGCTCTCCTCCCGTCATGGTCATGTAGAATCTCCAAGGTTTGGACCTTTTCTCGAGCGAAGTTAAATCTCTGCGATGACTCAACGCCAAGCCAGAAGTTCACAATGAAGTCCTTTCATGAAAACAAGCCTGATGGCAAATATGGTTTAATAGACAATCAGGACCCAGCTCCAAGCATGTCTAGTCCAGTTGATAGGGTCAAACAGCAGAAACCCAACATACTCCAGAACAGCCTTCCATCATCTCCAGCCCAGAGATCACCCAGGCCATATTCAGTGCCACGAGCGTCTTCACAGCCAGTAGAATCTGAGGCCAGATTCATCAGCATCAATTGCTATCCAAGTCCTAACTCTGACTCTTCGTCCTTTGGCTTGCGATCCAATCAGACCAACAGACAGAGGGCAAACATTTCAGAACACCAGCACTATTCTACCATCCTCGAGCCAGTGGAACCCATTCAGAAATCCCAAATTCAACCCGGATCCACTTTGTCAGAAGAGCTTAGATGAGAGTTTGCTAATCAGATTATGGTCAGATTACTAAAGAAGCATAGGATATGAGTGTTTCACTTGTATTTACTTGAATCTCCTTTTTGTATCTTATTGGTTTGTATTTAACAAAATTCAGAATCTTGAGAGGAAAAGAAAATTACATTTACAAAAAAAAAAAAGATACTTATAATAAAATACTTATAATTTTTCACAAAAAAGTAAAGAATAAAACATGATAAGATGTTAGGATTACCACCCTGAAGTTGATTAGTTTCCTATATCAGCATATCCCAAAATGTTTTATTACTCTTATATCAAAGCAATTTGCAACCGTACTTTCTATTTATTTATTAAAGAATGACTCATCGTATATTTTATTGGTTTATAGTTAAGTTTAATGTTGTGGAACGTCCAAAAAAAACAAGTTATTTCCTATTATCACGTACACCCATCAGCCAGAACACTGAAAACACTGACAGGTGACGTGAGTAACACTGATTATCTTGGTACAGAGGCACCTGTCAAGGGGTGGGGTTTATTAGGCAACACGTGAACAGTCAGTTCTCGAAGTTGATGTGATGCAAGCAAGGAAAAATGGGTAAGCCCAAGAGCGACCTACGCAATATTAGGCAGGTGGTTTTAATGTTATGGCTGATGTGTGTTTAACAGCTGTCTGCCCTGAGCACTTTCCCAAAAAACTCAAAAAAAACCTTAAAGTTACAGCTTTATCTCTGACACTGGAGACACGTTCAGAACAGGGTAAATAAACTTACAGAAAACTCTGTAACAACTGTGTACACTTTTTAAACATGTCTATCTGTCATACAAGTCCCTGTGTGAGTTGCTGCTATAGAAACAAGAAAGTATTCTTTAACGAAGGCATTATTATGGAGACTGCAGCTGCTGTTATGGAAACTTCATCAGCACCTTCTGACCAATCTTAATGGAGCATTCGACAGTGCTGTGGTGTAAGAAAAGATAGGTTTAAGTTTACTTGTCAGAAATGATAGAGCTGGCTGTTTGTCTATAGGGAGCAGGAGACAGCCACGCATGCCGACTCCAGCAGTGACTAAGCAATGGAGACGACGATGGCTGAGCTACCTAATCACACAGAAATGCAGAGAAATTCTAAATCTCTGTCAGACAGTACAATGTATAAACCTACACAATAGGTATAAACGGGTATAAACCTGTGCACTCGCTGATTTGAGACACCATTTTTACACGTGTATATTAATATCAACGTGTTGTATTTGCTATAAGTGACCATAGGATGGCAGTGTTGCACAAAGATGGATACTTTTGTTTCACAGGATGTGTGGAGAATATGGATGAATTCGATTTCATTAAAGAAGTTATTTGCAGTTTTACTTGGTCTCTGAAAGAATATCAAAGAAATGTTTCGAGCAATAGTTATAGCCATGGCATCCATTTTATAACCATGAACATCAGCAGAACTATTGCCAGAATCATATCACCCTGCAGCTCTCGCCTTGTTTCCCACTGATTCTAAGCAGGGTTGAGCTTGGCCAATACCTGGATGGGAGACCTCCTGAGGAAAACCACGGTTGTTGCTGGAAGTGGTATCAGTGAGGCCAGCAGGTGGCGCTCACTCTGTGGTCTGTGTGGGTCCTAATGCCCCGGTATAGTGACGGGGACACTATACTGTAAAAACAGTCTTTCGGATGCGACGTTAAACCGAGGTCCTGACTCTCTGTGATCAACTTAGCTCAACTTTGAGAGCGCTTTCAAAAACCGCAATGGGTACCAACTTTTGTACATGGAGTTACAAAAATGATCCCATACATACAGCCGAGAATACAACAAGAATTTAAAACAGACAAAGACAAAATAAATACGTTATTAAGGCCCACTGAAAAGTCACTAGTGACTGAGGTGATTTTATGGCCAACAGAAGCTCGTTCCAAAGTCTAGGCACTGTATTCCAAATACTCTATCACCTTGAGATTTAAGATGAGATCAAGGATCCGACAGACACAGCTGATTTCCAGAGCGAAGCGACCTTAAAGGTTGATACAGACTTATTAAGTCTGAGATATACTCTGGTCCTAGACCATGAAGAGCCTTAAATACATATAGCAACACTTTATACTGGATTCTGTATGGAATCGGCAACCAATGTAAAGAAATCAATACTGGGGTAATATGGTCTCTTTTCCTGGTGCCAGTTAAAATTTTGGAACAGCTGCAGGTGAGAGAGAGAGAGAGAGAGAGAGAGAGAGAGAGAGAGAGAGGCCTGACTCACACCCAGACACAAAGCGTTACAGTAATCCAAATGAGAAGACACAAAGGCATGCACTACCTTCTCCAAATCATCAACAGAGAGGATGGACTTCAACATTGCTATAGATGTAAGATCGAAAAAACAAACCCAACCTGAGTTCAGTGTCAAAAATAACAGCCAGGAGAGTTTTCCCCCTGGAAGCAATGACAAGTTGTCGTTTAAATCCACCCCACATCCGAAAGGTTTGCCAACCAACACGTCACATCAGACATGCAGAGACTCAGAGGATTGCTTCTCATGTTTAATAGGAAAGTAAAGAGAATCATCATCATACAGATGTTAGTGTATGCCATGCTTATCAAAGATCTTTCCTAATGGAAACATGTCAAGTGAAAACAAAACAGGTCCCAAGATGGAGCCCTGGGGCCCACGCGTTAATGGAACAACCAATGAAGAACAGTTCTCTAAACAAATTGAAATGGTTCTACAATTAAGATATGGGAAGACCCAATCCAAGGCTAATCCCTGAATACCAACCTGGTCTCTTAGGCGATCAATGAGAACGTCACGATCGACCTTATCGATCATTAAAAATCCCAGAACACTTCTCGTAAAGAGTAGGGGTATAACCCCGGTGTCCTGGCCCTTCTCTATCATGGCCCCCTAATAATCTCCATCACTGAATTGGCTATGTCACCCTCCCCTCCTCTCCACCAATAGCTGGTGTGCGGTGGGCGTTCCTGCGCATTATGGCTGCCGTCGCATCGTCTCTGTGGATGCTACACACTGATGGCGGTTGAGGAGACTTCCCTCTCGAACAATGTAAAGCGCTTCGAGTGCCTAGAAAAGCAGTATAATATAAATCTAAGGAATTAGAACTATATTGAAGTTGACGCTCTTATTCGGTGTGCGATATACACACAGTAAAAGACTTTCGAGAAAGAATATAAACAAGTCCATCATGCTGTATGCTTGTCTTCATTTTAATCTGCTTCTTCTGTTAATACATGCTAATGCTGCGGTGCAGCAAAACACAAAATCGAGTTATTATTCTCACCCTGAAATGGATTATTTTTCAATAACAGCAAGTCCTGAAGTGTTTGAAGTGTCCCTTTTATACAACAGTGACTTGCCAACCATCCATCCATCCATCCATCCATTCATCTTCTATACCGCTTTATCCTTTTCAGTGTCACGGGGAACCTGGAGTCTATCCCAGGGAGCACGGGGCACAGGGCGGGGTACACCCTGGTCAGGGTGTCAATCCATCGCAGGGCACAATCACACACACACTCATACACTACGGACACTTTAGACACGCCAATCAGCCTACCGTGCATGTCTTTGGACTGGGGGAGGAAACCGGAGTACCCGGAGGAAACCCCCGCACACACAGGGCCACGGTGGGAATCGAACCCCCGACCCTGGAGGTGTGAGGCGAACGTGGTAATCACTAAGTACAAGTACAGATGCATGGAAATGCAGTCAGCATCCAACCAGTTGTGTAAATAGCAAATAAGTTAAATGTAATAAATTAGGTTATCATTACGGCATTATTCAGTTAGGATAACAGTGTAAGTAAACAATAAGATGCATACCAGTAATGGAAACAGAAGTTAGGTTAAAATTAAATAAATAGGAGTCATGGTGCAGTAGGTTGGATTTCCCAGTATACAGAGAGAGCGTTAAACAGCATGATGCATGTATTATGATACAGTGGACATCTACAGTTGATTACAGTAAATGTAGATGTGCAAATAGTAATAATGTGCCTGATATAAATCATTGTAGTATAACAGAGAACTGCAGTCAAGTGCAAGAACTACAAAGAATTGCAGATATAGCATATTATTATTATTATTATTATTATTATTATTATTACTATTATTATTGTTGTTGTTGTTGTTGTTGTTGTTTTGTTGTTGTTAATTACAGTACATGAATATTTATTCTATGATTTAAATAGCAGATATTAAATTCAATATTTTCTTTTTCTTCTATTATTATTACTGTTGTTGTTGTTGTTGTTGTTGTTGTTGCTGTTGTTATTGTTAAACACTAATCATCATCATCAGAAGAAGCAGGCTCTTCATCAACATCTCTGCTGGTCCTGATCTGTACTGGCACTGGGTTATATGTTGTTTCATTTCTCAACTGGGTTTGTTTTTTTCGGTAAATGACAACTGTATTGTGGGCGTGGTCAAGACATGAGTAGGCGGGGCTAAGGAAGCGCGCACTCCCTAAACAGGCGCTGCGGCAGAGCGCGCGCAGTCCGAGACACTTGATTCCATCAACATCATCGTGTACAGGACTCATTCTTTCTCTTTTATCCCCTTACCAAGTATTTATACTCTTCTATTTCAAATCTCCCAGGTAGGTATCTTTATTCTGTTTCTCCTCAGAATGGAAATATTTCACATATTCGGCTAAAAGTGAAAGTTTTTGTGCTTGTTCATCATTTACAGCACTGACACAGTGGGAGAAAGTGTAGCAGCTTACAGAAATGCTGTGTTGTTATTTACCGAGACTTAGAAACGTGATATTTATTTATTTATTTGGGGTTTTTTTTTAAAACAAAATCCTGGGCATCCTCCTGTGCTCTTTGAACAAGAGGTCAGATGTCACAATTGTGTGGTGTTCGTTCATTTATGGTATGTGTGTATTCCAGATGTTCATGAGTTCTATATTTGCTGAGTGGTTCTCCAAAATGATGTTTTCAAATATTCTTGCAAACTGTGTGACTTGAAGCATCATTGTGATGACCCTCCAATCAAATATATTATGGTGTTGAGCGTATATGCCCTTCTTTATTTATTGTTTTTTTTTATTCTTAGATTGAGCCTGGTATATAGGAATAAATAAATATCCTATTAATGTATCCACTGTACTGAGTTTAGACATGTTTTGGTATGCTTTAGTATGTTTAAAACTCATACTAAAGTTTAAAAGTTCATATCAAGGAGCTGCCTTATAAATAAATAAATAAATAAATAAATAAATAATAATAACCATAAATCACATGCAAGAAAATCAGAGGGATTTGCAGTACCCAGCAGTTAATTTTCCATTGATTGTTATCTTATATTCCTTCTGATATTCATTCATCTTATCCTGATTATGATCATCACATTGATTGGGCTCCTCCGTGACCTATTAAGATTTTGACAAGTATCTTGATAATGCTGAAATGATACGCATGTCAGTGCACAGTGTGTACTGTGAAAGACACTCGCATGATTAAGATGCCTGTAATTATCCAATCAACCGTGGATCAATCTTGTGGCAACAGCACAACACATAAAATCATGCAGACACAGGTCAGAAATTTCAATTAATGTTCACATCAAAAATCAGAATGGGGAAACAATGGGATCTCGGTGACTTAGACCGTGGCATGACGGATAGGAATTTAAAACATAGCTGATCTCCTGGGATTGTCACACACAAGCGTCTCTAGAGTTTACACGGAATATATTCAGCGAGAGGCAGTTCTGAAGCTGGAAACACTTTTTTGATAAGTGTGGTCAGTGAAGAACAGCCAGACTGGTTCACGCTGACAATGACTCAAATGACTACTATTTTCAGTCGTACTGAGCAGAAGACACAATATGTCGAACTTTTAGGTAGATGGGCTAAAAGACCACTTGTAGTGCCACTCCAGTTAGCCAAGAATAGAAATCTGAGGCTACATGCTCACCAAAACGGGACCCTTGAAGGTCAGAAAAACATTGCCTGGTCTTTTCTTCAACTGTCCACTTTCGACGAGGCTGATTGGCTGATTGGATAATTACATGAATGTACAGGTGTACAAGTATTCCTAATAAAGTGGGCGGTGAGTCTATATATAGAAAATCCATAACAATAACATAACAATACAGTCTGTGTGCACGTCGATTATTCTTAATTGCATTTTTAGTGTTTCGATATCTCTCCTTCTCCCTTTCATATTTGTATGTATTTTTTCTCGTCAGGTTTGCTCCTCTCAACCCATAGAAGAAGAATCTGAGAGAGACGAAGCTGATATGGGTGAAGGGACATTGGAGCTACCCACAGTGTACATGATTTTAGATCTCCTGCCTGACATTAACATGACCAACAGTACCAGATTCACAGAGGAGATCCTGTTCTCTCTGTACTTCCAGCACTCGCTGGGCATGGCTGCAGTGTTCGTCCTGGCCTATCTGTTCATCTTCCTGCTCTGTATGATCGGTAACAGTGTGGTGTGTCTCATAGTCCTGAGGAACCGGCACATGTGGACAGTCACTAATATCTTCATCCTGAACCTTTCCATCAGTGACCTGCTTGTGGGCATCTTCTGCATTCCCACCACTTTGGTGGACAATCTCATAACAGGCAAGTGTATTATTGGAAGGACTGGAAGGAGAACTAACTCTAGTGTCTCTAGTCGCATTTGTACACATGCATTTATTTATTTATTTATTTATTTATTTATTTATTTATTTGTCAAGCGCCCAATTTAGTGAGACAGAATCCAATGCAAGTATAGAACTTTTGAAAGAGCTGATGTTGATCCAAGTGCTGCAGAATGAAAGTTTCCAGAAACAAGTGCGAGATAACTGTAGAAAGAACAGCTCTACAGTCACAATGAAGGGGCTACTGTTAAACATAAATGATAGGTTAAGGGCTAGTACAGCGGAGTGCTACAAATGCTAGTCACAATGCCTATAAACGATACAATTCTGCAAGCTGATGAAGAGTATTTTGTAATAATGTGGCAAGTAACACACATAAACGGGGTCCGCAAAGGGTTTTCAACACATAGCTCTTGAAGACATGTGGAAAGAGAGTCTCCCTTAATCTTTGTCTGAAATCAATTTGGTTATGTATGTGGCCTTGTAACCACGGGCGCGTTTGCAGATATCATCCCCACGACTGGTTCCAGGGAAGGATCCCCAGGTACCCTAGGGGACATGTTTTTTTTTGTACCTTTCATGAGGGTCTTTAAGATTGCTCTTTGTCTGACCTCTCCACTCAGATCTGTTCAGTAGTAGGAGGTGCTAATGTTCCCATTGATGTGCACAAGCCCCCCCTCCCCCCCCCACCCAAGGAGGGAGATATACCTGCAGTAGACATTTCATACCATGGTACAGTGGGTAGCGCTGCTGCCTCACATATCCAGAGTCCCCGGTTTTATCCCGAGCGTGGGTTATCTTCTGTGTGGTGTTTCCATGTTCTCCCTACCTTAACATGGGTTTCATATACTGTAGGCTCTCCAGTTTCTTACCATCTTCCCCGAAGTATGCGTGAACGTGTTGGTTGTGTGTGTGCACGGTCTCCGGATCCAGTGCAACCCTGACCAAGCTAAAGGGGTTACTGAAGATGACGAGAATCTAGTGCCTGATATGAAAAAAATGCAATGGTGCTTGTGAAAACTCTTTTCATTTTCTTGAGATAAAGTAACATTATGTACCCTGAAGTGTGAAAAAGCAGGAATGAAAAGAGTAATTATTTTCCCTCTTCCGTTAACTCTCAATGTTTTTGTCATTGGACAGGCTGGCCATTCAGTAACATAATATGCAAGCTGAGCGGCCTTGTGCAAGGAATGTCTGTCTGTGCGTCCGTCTTCACACTGGTGGCCATCTCAGTGGACAGGTAACTATCAAACTATCATTTTTTTTCTCACCACAAGTGAGAGCCATGAGAGACTGGTATGACATTTTCAACACTTACCTCTAATAGCTTCTCGTTCTGGATCGATGCACCATTTAGCATGATGGCAGAAGCTGTAAGAGAAAGTTCTACCAAAATGCGTTTGATAAGTGTGTATAAGTAATATAAGTGTTCCTGACCATACTGTAATCTGTAATTTTTTAATTATTTGACCAAATTAGATACACTTTAATTAATACAACCTAACCTTTTTCTTTTGTTTGTTTAAAAAAGGTTTTAAAAAACGCATATAGGCCTATGTAAACACATAGATAAAACGACTTTGGAGAACGGCCCAAAAGCATCTACATTTTTACCCTCATCAAGAAAACTTAAATTAACTTCTTTTCTTTTTTTAATGCTATATATGAACCTTAGGTAATGCCTCCTGGATAAAGATCTCGCAGGAAGGGGTTATTATAAGAGTATCAAATATATACGTAAGATAATTTGTTTACATTTTTTCTTGATGCAGAGGCTTTTAATCACTAAATCTAAAACACAAGGCTCAATCGTATTAAAAAAAAAACAGGCAGGGATCAGTAACGGTTAAACAGTCCAACAGGCAAGCAAGACAGAAGGGTAATCCATAACGTAAATCCAAAAACACAGGAAAAAGGTCATAACAGGACGCAATACTTAAATCAGCTCGACAAACGCTCGGTAAGACAGGTCAACCGGCAATACTTCGCAGAGTGTCTAATGAAGCACGTGGCTTATAAACCTACACACAGGAAATGGCTGTGGAAGGAGTGGAGTGGATGAGTGGGTCTCTGAGTGTGGCCTTACACTTGGTCACCGCACAATATTATATATGTTACTTCGTAGTGTTAATATTTTCATTATAATTTTAAAACAATAAAAAAAAAATAGTACAAATGAAAAAAAAAAATCTTAAACAGAATTGTTTCAATAAAGTTGTATAAATAAAGCTATTTCATTAACATTTGTCTTGATTTTGTTGTTGTTGTTTGTTTGTTTATTTATTTAACTCTGAACTGGCAAATAGGACATGATGGAGTTATAGACAGACCATGATTTCAAAGAGACATGTTAATGACTTAAATAGATCATTTCTTTATCTTTAACAACATTAATCCCCGTCTCTGGTCTTGTTCGAGCTACAGTACAGCCAAACACTTGTGACACTATTTTAGTCGAGAATATGGTGTGAGAGAACCGGACATGAAATGCCTGATTTCTTTTCAAATGTATTTGCGCTAACAAAAACAGAACACTACTAAAATCCTCTGACAAGTTCCACTACTGCATAATTAGTGTTATTTCATCTGAAACATACAATGGAGGGGGGAAGAAAAGGATATTTTCTATAATAAAAAAATAATTTACCATGCACTGCATTTGCCAAATTTAATCATAACATATCAATTATGTCCACAGTTCCAGTCATTACCACACTTTATATTGAAATATATTAAATATTAAGTCCTTCAAGAGTTTTATTGTTATTTAAGGACTAGTTTACGATACTAAAAAAGAGCAGTCAGTGTAGTGTAGGCCCTATGGAGTAGTGTAGGCCCTATGGGGTAGTGTAGGCCCTATGGAGTAGTGTAGGCCCTATGGGGTAGTGTAGGCCCTATGGAGTAGTGTAGGCCCTATGGAGTAGTGTAGGCCCTATAGAGTAGTGTAGGCCCTATGGAGTAGTGTAGGCCCTATGGAGTAGTGTAGGCCCTATAGAGTAGTGTAGGCCCTATGGGGTAGTGTAGGCCCTATGGAGTAGTGTAGGCCCTATAGAGTAGTGTAGGCCCTATGGAGTAGTGTAGGCCCTATGGAGTAGTGTAGGCCCTATAGAGTAGTGTAGGCCCTATGGAGTAGTGTAGGCCATATGGGGTAGTGTAGGCCCTATAGTGTAATGTAGGTCCTATGGAGTAGTGTAGGCCCTATGGAGTAGTGTAGGTCCTATGGAGTAGTGTAGGCCCTATGGAGTAGTGTAGGCCCTATGGAGTAGTGTAGGCCCTATGGGGTAGTGTAGGCCCTATGGGGTAGTGTATGTCCTATGGAGTAGTGTAGGCCCTATGGAGTAGTGTAGGCCCTATGGAGTAGTGTAGGCCCTATGGAGTAGTGTAGGTCCCATGGAGTAGTGTAGGCCCTATGGAGTAGTGTAGGCCCTATGGAGTAGTGTAGGTCCTATGGAGAATACAGTTTGTATTTGTGCATGAGGTTTCAGGAGGACCTGAGACCAGAGTTTGGAGATTTTCCTGCTTAACAACACCCGATTCAACACACTACGTACTGTAATTAGCAGGGTTAGTAGGGTAGTCAGCTAAATGTGAATGCCAGAATTTTTGTCGATTGAAAACAGTACAAAAAAGAAGCCTTTAAAGGATATATTTCATGAAAGTGTTGCTTTTAAATGTGCTTTAAATATGCAAATATTTGAAAACTCCTTTTGTAAAGTACATATCTATAAATATGATTCGAAATGAAACTTCTACTGAATAGATACGAAAGGGTTTTAGTATTTGTCAAATTTGTGAGAAACTATAAAAATGAATCTATAACTGATTCGAGTTTTTCTTTTTTCCCCACTTCTTTGTTGCAACCCAAGGTTTCGCTGTGTAGTTTACCCCTTTAAACCCAAACTAACGCTTTTTGTGGCAAAGGCAATCATTGGGATGATATGGCTGTTGGCTCTGGTCATAATGTTCCCCTCGGTCCTGATGTTGACCGTCCAGCAAGAACGAAGCCACTTTATGGTTCAAGATGACAATTACAACCTGACGTATCCTCTTTATTCTTGCTATGAGACCTGGCCTGAGCCTGAGATGCGGAAAGTGTACACCACAGTGCTGTTTGCCCATATTTACCTGATTCCCCTCATTCTTATCATCCTTATGTATGGCTGCATTGGAGCTAAACTGTACTCGACCACCTTCCTGGTCAAGGTGAAGCAACCTGACGGTACTCCTCAAGGGAAGTCACCTGTATCGCACAGGAAGATCAAAGTCATCAAAATGCTCATTGTTGTGGCCCTTCTCTTCATGCTGTCCTGGCTGCCTCTGTGGACCTTGATGCTGCTGACTGACTATGCACGTCCTGAAGGAGACCAACTGGATCTTCTGACAGGTTACATCTTTCCTGTCTCCCATTGGCTGGCCTTCTCCAACTCTAGTGTCAATCCCATCATCTATGGCTACTACAACAAAAATTTCAGGCACGGATTTCAGGCCGCTTGGACTCATCGACCATCCTGCTGCTTGGACGGGTCTTCACAGGCCCGTCTCAGGAGGGTTAAGAGGGGCAACAAGACTTGCTCCCGCTTGGACAAAGCTTTCAGTTCCAACGCTCTGAACCTGGGAGTAAGAAACAAAATCTACACTGACAATGACCTAACAGGTTGTGTGTGTCTGGAGATGGATCACAGGAGAGTGTTTGAAGAAACGGGAAGCTCAGGGGCAGAAGGGGGAAACCGAGGAACAGCGATCAAAAGAGAGCTTCTGGAAGACATCAAGAGGATTTCTCCAACGGGACCTACAGTGGCCTGGGAACTTTGAGCGGTCCGCCTCAAACGAGGCACATGGTCATAATGGATGCTGAACATCAGGTTTCTATGAGCAAAGTTACTCCTACCAATGATGGAGGAAAGGAATGTAAATTAAATTGAAATGCAACGTAAGCAAAAAAACAAACAAACAAAAAAAACAAGCAGCAAATTGCTTGTATTATTAAGACGACCTTTGTATACAAGTCTCATACTGGTAAAGTATATAGCAGACCAGGCCTAACATGCCTGGATGCAGATAATTTATCACATAATTTACCAGTCAGGTAACAGAATATAAACTCATGGATAAATGGAATTGTGTATTTGCATCATGGGTCTCACAACCCATTTTTCATTCCTATAGTGCTACAAATAGTGTGATAATGTTAGTTTTACACATAATGAATGTCCAATCTTTGATTACATAAGAACAAAATGAATGTATTTACTTTCAAATGAGAAAAATATGCTTCCCACCAGACTCATTATTCATAGGTGGTGCTTCATTAGCTTCGGTAGCAAGCCTTTCACTTTTCCTGCCTTGCTCTGGCTTTCCCTTCTCTCATGCATCAGAAAACCATTAGCAAATGTAAACATTGGTGTGTATTTTTTGAGCCTGGTTAAAATAATGAAAGCTATGTTGATAACAGTAATGACAGGTCTAACTGCAGTAATTACAGATCTGTTCAATACAATTTACAGGCCTGTTCACACTAACGACAGGTCTAATCACAGTATTCATAGGACTAGTTGCAGTAATAACAGGTCTAATCACAGTATTGACAGATATAATCACAGTGTTGACAGGTCTAGTCACTGTAATGACAGGTTTGTGTACAGTAATGACAGGTCTAATAACAGTGTTGACAGGTCTAGTCACAGTAATAACAGGTCTAGTCACTGTAATGACAGGTCTAGTCACTGTAATGACAGGTCTAATCACAGTAATGACAGGTCTAATCACAGTAATGACAGGTCTAGTCAATGTAATGACAGGTCTAATCACTGTAATGACAGATCTAGTCACTATAATGACAGGTCCCATCACAGTATTGACAAGTCTAGTCACTGTAATGACAGGTCTGATTACAGAACTGTCAGGTCTAATCACAGTATTGACAGGTCTAGTCACTGTATTGACAGGACTAGTAGCAGTAATGACAAGTCTAATAACAGTTTTGACAGGTCTGTTTACAGTAATGACAGGTCTAATCACAGTATTGACAGGACTAGTAGCAGTAATGACAGGTCTATTTACAGTAATGACAGGTCTAATCGCAGTAATGACAGGTGAAATTGCATTAATGACAGGTCTGTTCAATACAAATTAAATAATCTTATACAAATAGATGGGCTATGAGGTGTGTGAGATAATGTGCATTCTTGTGGCATATATTGGACCTCATGAAAATTCATGACACTCCCACCAAAATGTCCACATTGCTAGAAGACATCAAAAGCCATGAATGTCTGGCATCCAAAAGGATGCCATGGGTCTTCCATGAAAGTCCCATAAACATCCATTTAGACCTGAGTGTATAATAGAATGCCATGTAAACTGTTTATCAAATGAATGATTTATGCATAAAAATCTAACAGGCAGCCTGTAGAAATCAGACTATATTCCAATGTTTCATTTATAAAACTATAACTGCATCGTGAGCGATTATTCACTATGAAATCCCATTAAAATCCAATACTCTTTTATTTATTCATCTTCAGCAAGCACTTTGTCCTGCTCAGGGTTGGAAGATCTGGAGCCTGTTCTGGGAGCGCTGTGTGAGAGGCAGGACTTCACCCTGGGATTGACACCAAGCCTTCTCACACCTATAGGGGCAATTTATCGTAGCTTTTCAGGGGGTGACAATTAACCAGCGAATCTAGAGAAAACACACTCACACACATGGGAAACTCCACACAGACAGCAACCTGAGTCACACTATCCAGCATTCAAGGTGTGTGTGTTGATTCACAATGGGGTTCCAATTGAATAGCCACTGAAACATTTCACAGAGAATTTTCCAGAAGGGAAAATTTGGAATTGAGCACTAATGTTGGTAATGTGAACACAGGTCTGAAATGGAAAGATTAGCGTCTGATGGGAAAATAGGTATTTATTTTAATAGTTATACTTTTTTGCCACTCTATATTCCGTATGAATTTGGGAACTGAAGTTCAAGGGCAAAGGTCTTAGCTCTACAATTAGATTGCTCCATCGACTTGCTACGTGGAACTGCTTGTTTGTTGCAGAAGTTTTATTTTCCATTATGGCTTGCACCACTGGCTGTTGTATTGCAATTAGATGTTTCCATGCTCATTGTGGGTTGCCAATTGGTGTTGGCCGGACATTATTCAACATTCCGCTCAGCTCAGTGGTGTTTTCACTGCTTTTGCATCAGCTGCATGGTGTATAAATCACATCATGATGTTCCAGAGGCTATTACCTCACCTGATTATGGTGTTGTGTCATATTTTGTACCTACACAGTGTTTTCCTGATTGCTATGAAGCACGGAAAGGTAATTTTTGTACCACACCTTGACTTGACACCTCCTACGTGAGAAGTATCGCCCAGCTTGTCCACCAACGCTGTCAATGTGGACCCATTAAGCATACCCCTGACTATGAAGAACAGGGTTGAAACGTTCTCCTTGGACTGTGGAGGGGGGATTAATTGGACAAGCCACAGTCACATATTGCTTAGGAACGTTCAGATAGAGTTCATCTTTGTTGAAGTTTAAAGTCGCAGTGTGCTGGAAGAATGCATGAGCAAGATAAAAGGCGTGTCCTTATTATCCAACAAGCTGTGTGAGATGTGCTAATACGAAAAGAAAAAAATCACTGTATTTAAAATTTTTTTTAATGGTTTGTTTGGTTTCATTTTTAATAACAATATTGTGATAGCAGACTTCATTTGGAATGTTTCATGGTGATTTAACACGCATTGTATATAATACTAGAGGGATAATCATGTATACCATTTTCGATTCAGATTGGCCAGACGGTGTTGATTCGTTTTCTCTGACAGCATTTCTGCTTGCAAGGTCTATATTAATATACTCGTTCTAATACGTTATCATGTCTGTAGTAATATACAAGTGTGCAATTGCTGACAGTGAAGTGTTTTGTGAGGGGATATTTATTTATTATTATTGATCGTTTAAGGAAGGAATCTCTAGTATCGGTGTTTTGTAACAGCCAAAGGTAAAGCTGATAGTTCACCCAAATATTCTGTCAGTCAATTACTCACCCTCATGTCGTTCCAAACCCATAAGACTTTCGTTCATCTTCGGAACACAAATGAAGGCATTTTTAATGTCTGCTTTTGCGTTCTCGTGATACACCCGGACCCGGAAGCGCTACACAAACTGAGTCACAAAGAACAACCTTTGTAACAAAGTTTTTGACATGGACGAGGACTTGCATTTTTTTGTCCTTTCTCGAGGACTTTTTTTGACTGCTGCCAGGTCACATTGCACCCAAGGAAAGCTAAAGTGCGCGCCATTACCATGGAATGGATTATGACTCATTCACCTGTAGGATAGACCAAATAATGGGCCATTGCCATCATCAGCGCTACTTCTCTCCAACCCACGGGTCACTGTGTGGAAGCACAATGTCCTATAATACACACATGTTCCCAGGAGAGGGATCCGGGCTTATTTATCCCCCCCAGCTAAGCAGGAAAGAGGACCAATTCGGAGCAGAAGTGAGTGTAGACCAAATAGCAACAACCAAGAATGACATGGAATAGGATTTCTGCTTTTTGTTGCTTTCACAGGGAAAGTATTAAACACATTTCCATAGAAGTGCTAAGTGCTTAAGTTTGAGTCAGTGACTGGGGTGTCATTTGTGGGGTGTCATTACTGATATTACATTTATAATAAACATTCATGTAACATAAAGGTGAAATACATTTAAACATCGGCACTGTCGGGAGGGTTACTTTACAAATGCATTCCGTTACAGTTACAAATTACTTCATAAAAAATGTCAATCAGAAACGTAGTCCACGTCTCACAATATGGAAGTCATGTAATCTGATTATTTTAGGATTACTTCAAGGTCATCCACACGTGTACATAAAGTCAAGAGAAATGCAATGTGATCTAAAATACTTGTTTTTTTTTTTTGTTTTTTTTAGAGCTTATTTCAGAGCTTAAAAACATGCTCAGTGTTTGGATTTGTTCTAATAAAATAAATAAATAAATAAATAATGACAAAACTTTCACATCACAAAAGTTAGAGCGCCCATATTCTTGTTTTTCCCAAAAGAGGATAATTATTTTTTTTCTTTTGAGCGAGGGTGTGTGTGTGTGTGTGTGTGTGTGTGTATATATATATATATATATATATATATATATATATAAATTTGGTTTCCTTTTTTCCACACATTCTTTCGAATGTCCATGGAATAAAATATTAGATGCCACGAGGTTGTTGTTGTTTTTTTTTTTTTATAGATGATATAGGAAGTGCATTAGCTGTTTTCAATATCCTGTGTTAAACCTCTATTTCTATGTTCACTGTCAGACGTTTGCATTAGTCATGCTGAGATGTACACTTATCTACCTGTTTTAGGGATTTTTACACAGCATGGTCTGAGTTTACTTACAATATAAATAAATGGACAGCTCCATAAAAACATTAAGCAAAAGTGGTCAGTGTTGTCGATTAAACAATCATTAAAGTTAAACTGGATCAGTTCGTTTTGGTTAGTCATGTGTGTGTTAGATTTGGAAATAAAAAAAAAACTCTTCTAGACATTATATCTGTTCTCGCTGTCTTTAAAAAAATTTAAACATTTATACCAGTATTATTGATTTTCCGGCAACAGATCATTAAATAAATCCTTTAAGCATGCCCAATACTGAGGTGTGTGTGTGTGTGTGTGTGTGTGTGTGTGTGTGTGTGTGTGTGCCAAAAATTAATAGCAAAACCTTTTAAGTGCCCATCAGGATAAGTATTAAGCTCACAAGCTATAATTGTTATAACTATGTGAATGTCTGTGTTTTTTGCACACTAAGCATAAGAGAGTGTAGAAAATATCATGATTGTATTGTTTGTTTGTTTTTTTTGCTGCCTGTTTTTATTGATTTTATAAGATGTTATATAACCACATTTCTGTTCAGATGACGCAGTACCTGTACAAAAAACAGACACTTCAGTAAGGGTGATACTGAAGTCATGGTGCCCAACGAACGCTAATAGCTGTAATCATACGAACGATCTCTTGGGTGAAAAGGAGCACCTTCTCTTCTTAATCATCAAATCAATTTGAAAAAAAAAAAAAAAAGTCTTTCACAAACAGCACAGACCACTTTTGCAGTCTTCCTGGATCTGGTGAATTGACAAAATAATTGCAGAGGTCATATTTGCACCATAGGAACTGACGAAGCCATAATAATAGATTTGTGAACGTGTGAGGAAAGTGTCCGGCATTCAAATGTTCGGAAAAATTGTGGCCTCAAAAACACACATGAAAATAACATTTTGAATGATTAAAATATTCTTAATCGCAGCGTAGGGGAAATCCTGCTGATTTTTTCAGATCCTCCTTTACCCTAATTTTAAAAAGCATCCATATTGGCATCACATACAGTAACGGACTAATGGTGATCTTTAAACTAGCCTTCTCGTTACTAGCTACGCAGTAATTGCTGATACGCATCCAGCTCATTTCACATGATCAGACCACATGAAGAACACGCGACGGAGAAATACGAGAGATTTTCTTTTGTAACATCTGTTGTTTCGAAGCATGTTTATTAACGTGAAAATTCAAAATTAAAAAAACGAATGTACATGGGCCATCGTGATATTCAGGAGGTGGGTTATTTTGTTGTTTGTGTGTCCTCCTGATGCTGGCTTTTCTACGTTTTATTATTTATTCGTGATTCTTCTTGTGTAATAATCCCGACGTCACTTTATCACATGTCCGAGTTTGTGCTAGAAGTGTGCGGTGTCATGGAAGATCACACTATTTCCTTGTTTTCATAGATGCATCATGGATATTGGATATCTAGTTATGATATGAGTAATAAAATGACTAAAGTATGAGTTATAATGAAATCCATAAAAAGTGAGACATGACAGACATGATACTCAACTCACATGTTAATATATTCATATAGTTTTGCATTTTGGACACAAGTCAGTTCTACATTGTGTAAAAAATGTGTTGGCTTTTAAAAAAAAAAAAAGAGTGAACGTCCACAAACATCCACTGACGAAGGCACAACCGACGTGGTGTTGGTAAACATAGTCCCCTGTGTATGGAGACTTTTGGGAGACCTTGTATTTCTATCTAACATGTTTAGGTAACGTAGGAAACATAGGTTCATATACAAATGTGTATACACTAGGGATGAAAAGATGCATTGTGCATAAATGTGAAAGCATCATGGAAATGTGTGATTCCACATTCACGTGGAAATCATCATTCTGTTAATTATGAATCTAATGCAATTGCACTGTTTGCACACCAGAGCCTGCGCCATTACCAGCAATCATCTGCACTTGTGAAGTGACTGATAGCTCTGGATTACAACAACCAATATGCATTATAGGTTAAACGGTTATGCATCCATGTTCTATTTTTTTTTTTTTAAAGAGCATTAAAAAAAGCTTTTCAGTAGCTTTTAAATAACACCAGCCCCATGCCGCTGCAATCTATAGTACCTGAGAGAGAGGCCACGGAAACCGGGCATTTTAGCCGACTTTGGAGCTCTAACTGAGGTTAAAAAGGAGTCTTTTTCAGTCATCATTTTTCTTAATTAAAATGTTGTTAAAAAATATTGAGAATGGAATTGTGAAGCCAGTATTGTGAAATGAGAAGAATCATCTACACACCTGATATAATCCTGCACGTTACTTTAGATAAAACATCATAATAGTCTACGCAGGATCACAGTGTTGCCGATTGTTTGTGAATTTGAATAGATCTAATTCCCTTGTCATTTTAGAGTGACCCTCTTTTTTGGGTTCTCACCATGATCGTCTTACCTTTAAGAAGATTAAGATATAGATGGAGATAAAGTACCCATGCCACAGTGTTTTCCAGTTTTACTGCCGGTGAATTTTAGAGGCATTAAACACAAAATCTTAATTGGTTCCATTTTTTTCCACCTGATTTCCCCTTTTTTTGCTAACATCATTTTATACAGTAAACAAGTGCAGCATTTTAAAAACGTCGCCAGGCGTTTATCCAGTCATCTAATAAACTTCACTTCTACAGGAGACATATTGAGGGATGAAGTCGTATTAGAATTATATTAATATCACTCACTTCCCGTGATTACTCCAGGTGAGATGACACAACGGATTCACGGCTCATACGGTCAGTGGAAGCATTTAGCAAACAATGAGAAAGCTGGTAATAGACCCTCAGTGAAAATGACTCACATTTATCAGTGCCATGGCAAAGCCATGCAGGATGAGCAATTGCACTTAAATTGCTGCACACTGACCACCATCATTTCTTGCATGAAGTGCTTTCTCATTAAGCCCCAAGTGCTGTCAGCATGCTTTCACGCTGCTGTTTACAGGTACATTGTGCTTTATGTGAAATGTGTTTTCATGCTTGAAGTTGCGGTGTTCCTCATGAGTGCTTTTCCATTTGTCTTTGCATTGTGTTCATGGTTAGCTTTATTGTCTTTCAGCTTATGTCTTATCGTCTTTGGTGCTCAGAAACCAAGTATTTATGTACGCTTTCTTAGAATGGCATTGAAATGTCTGTTGAGAAATGATTTCTATGTTTAATGAGAAAGTTCTTTGCACAAGTGAGTCAAAAAGAGCCAGACGAGTTTGAGCTATCTTCAGTTCTCACTTCAGCCACTGAAACTAGATGACTGGGGAAATGATTCCTATCCATCAATCTCTCTATCTCTCTATCTATCTATCTCTCTATCTATCTATCTGTAGATGTATGTAAAAGCCATCATCAACAAGTGGACAAAATGGAGCACAGTAACATCAAGGTTTGTGGAGTAACAAAATACATGTAACAGGGTTACGTAATCAGGATATAAAACACTGGGAACCGTAATCCGTTACAGTCAAAAAACAAAGTAATCAGATTACAGGTACATTTTGTAAAAAATAAAAAAAAGGGGGAATACAATCAGAATTTTTTTTTTTCATTTAAAAGCAAAGAAATTAATCTTCTGACATAACACAATATAGAGAGCTGATTGATTCAAATTAATTTGGTAGAAATGCCAGAACTGGGGCTTTTATAAAGGTAAACAGAATCATGAATAGCTACAAATACCAGTCAGCTTTAATGCAACACTAGTAAGCTGGTGATGAAAAGGAATTTCACCTTTCGGCACGAGAATGACCCAAAGCATACATCCACATCAACGGAGGAACGGCTTCACCAACTGAAGATCAAAGTTTTTGAATGGCCTAGCCAGAGTCCAGACCTCAGTCCTACTAAAAATCCGTGAGATGACCTGAAGTGGGTTGAGCCCAATCTGACAGATCTAAAATGATTTTGGAAGAAAGAGTGTGAAAACATTTCCAAGTCAAGCTGTACCATGCCGAAAGAATGTTGCCTAATAAGCCCGAGTGGTGTATTAAAATCAAAAGGTGCTTCAACAAAGTACTAGTGTAGGGGTGTGCACACTTCTGCAACTACATGGGTTATTGTAAGTATTTTATTTGTATTTTTTTCTCTAAAAAGTTTCTGGTTGTTTTTTTTTTAAAAAAAAAAACTTTATTTGTATACGTGGCAGTTGCACATTAAAGGTGAGGAAATATCTGACGCGAATGATCTTAGTGGCGTTCTTTTACTTCACGAAAACCTGACATTTTAACCCGGGTGTGTAGACTTTTTTTTAATACCGTGTACACGCTAATTAACGGTTACAAATCATTGCATTCCGAAACTTGCGCAGAATGAACGAAGTAAATTTTGGATGCGTGTAAATTTAATCTCACCTGTGCGAAGGTGTAAAAGAATGACACTTATGCTACTGACATGTTGTTTGCACGCTTGTACATGGATTGTATTCATGTCATGTGTTGTTCATAAGTGGCCTGCAGTTGCCTACGCAACCAATACACAAACACAAAATAGCTGATAAGACGGGCGTTGTAGAGAAATGAACGTAGGTGGCTTTATAACATGAGCAGTCACAGTGAAATGTACAATATCAGATGAAACACGATCTTTTGAAAGACCTTTTTTTCTGGTTAGACGACGGGGTTGAGCTGAAAGTCACAAAGCAAGGTATGCATGGAAAGAAGATACAGGATGAGTGGTGAACTCTTCGGCTCTTGCCACCCGTGTTATAAGAGGGCCAGGGCCCGAGCGAGTGGCAACATCTCCAAACTTGTCAGCACGATGAGGTTGACAGCAACGACCTTGTCTATAAGGACATGGTTGTTTGTTCACCCCTTTCTCTCCCACACACACACACACACACACACACACACACATCCACCCACATCAGTCTGGACAGAAAACGTGGGACGAGTTTACAAGTCTACCCAGGAGACCAAGATTATTCACCTTATCTCTATATTCGTCCTAGAGGAGAAGGTTTGATCTCGACTAATGGCTGTCTCAGAGATGTCCGTGCTCGGGACTCGGTATGTTAGGTCTCTAATCCTTTGCATCTTGCTGCTACCTCGCTGTGGTCAAACGAGTCCAATCCCTTCCCTTGACGAGGCATTTTCAGGAGGTCTTGGAGCGGTGGATGCATCTACGCTGGACCGGGATGATAATGTAGATGTTCAGGCACTTCTAGGCCAGTTCCTCAACGTGTTAAATTTAACAGCGCACGAGCCGAAGCCGAGGCCCCGGGCTGCCCGTATCGAGCCACCGGAGTACATGCTGGAAATGTACAACCACTACACTAAGGATCGCAGCACCAGACCTGCAGCAAATATTGCACGGAGTTTCAAGAATGAGGGTACGCTCATTCTTGATGTTTGTTTCTTCATTAGCTGCATGTGATGTGTTTAAGATCATTAGTTAATTCACTTTGGTTATATTTATTATTATCGCTTATTCCCAAAGCCATTATCTGGCTGGTGAATATTTCTACTTGATAAACAATGTTACTAAGTACATTGTTTTTTTTTGTTGTTTTTTTTTAAAAAAAACCTGTAATTAAAATCACACTAGAACAAATTGTTCTTTTTTAATACCGTTGACATTTCATAACCACCTCCCTTAACATCCACTTCAACATGAATAATCACCGTTTTAAAGGGGCCATTTTGTTGCCATAGCTTTGCTCGTCTTGTCACTCTCCTTTCTGCTTCACGCTAAACATCATCCACTTTTGCAAGAGATGAAAACTGTTTATTGTTTCGTTTCATCATCATTGCCTTTCTGTGTAAATAGAAGAATTGAATTCCAGTTTCAAAGCTGTATACCAAACTCTGATTCAAATCATATACAATTACTGTTAGTAATCAGCAGCGACTTGTTATTTACAGACTCCTCCCCCTGTAGCGTGACAAGAAGAGGTGTGATTATGTACCCTCTCATGTTCAATATCTCAGTCCCACGTCAGGAGCGCATTATTGCCGCCGAGCTCCGCCTCTACATGCTGGTACATCGAGATCCTCAGCGCGACAATGGTGTTGACTGGAAGGTAACCGTTTTTGAGAGGCAAGTGGAAGGCGGTCCTTCGTTTCGGCGTTCTGAGGGTGAAACCGTGGAGACCAATTTGACCAGTATGCAGGAGATTGTGGTAAGGCATGGCCAGGTCAAAGAGAGCGGATGGGAGGTGTTCGATCTGACTGACGCTGTTCTGCGCTGGCGAGACCTGGAACGCACGAGCCAGTGGCTTGAGCTGCAGGTGGAAAGTGAGAATGACAGTGAGCTACAGGATGAAGACAAGAGTGCTATTTTTATCAGCCTGGACATTGAAAGGAGCGTGGGAGGAAAGCACGAACCAGTCCTGATTGTCTTCTCAGATAACGAAAGTGATAAGGACCAGTCAAAGAAGACAACAGAAGACAACACCGGCCTGTTAGAGCTCAGTGAACTGTTGCTGGATGAAAACGACGACAGCGGCAAACAACAAAACGAGGCCCTTTTAATGCAAATGCGCTCCAACATGATCTACGACAGTGCGCCGCGAACCCGCCGCAACGCCAAAGGAAGCCAATGCAAGAGGACTGCACTCTATGTGGATTTTAAAGAGATAGGCTGGGACTCGTGGATTGTTGCACCACCAGGCTTCGAGGCCTACACATGTCACGGGGTGTGCAATTATCCATTACTTCCACAAGTGACACCCACCAAGCATGCCATTATCCAAACACTGGTCAATTTGAAAAGCCCTCAGAAGGTCTCACAAGCATGTTGCGTGCCCACTAAGCTGGAACCGATATCTCTGCTGTACGAAAATGAGAACGGCCATGTCATTTTCCAGCACAAATACGAAGGCATGGTGGTGGCCGAGTGCGGCTGCAGATGAGATCGTTAAGCTCTCATAAACTCTCTCCACAATTGGCTGACAACCCAAATAGACAACATTGAGAGGCCCGATCAGATGATAAATATGAACAGATAAATGCACCGTGATCAACAATGATGTTGCCTTTGTGTGATAATTAACAACTTATCTAGCGACTCTTTGTAGAGGTATTTAAAAAAAAAAAAATGTATTGTGAGTAGCATGCTGCTATGTGAAATATACAGACACTGTAACCTGGCATGGAATTGATGAACATCATGGAGCAAAAGAGACATTAATGAAATTTCACTTAATATGTACCTGCTATTTATAACGTAGACTAGTGCTTTTTTTATTGTATAAAATTATTTGCTGCAGTCTAGAATATAGTGCTTTCAAACCCATTTCATAATTATAATAAAGAGAAAAATAACCTTGGTTTAAAACTCAAGACACCATCATTTTCCTGGACTAGTAAGGCGTAAAACACTTGGGATGTACTGTTATAGGAAAATAACCAACGATTGGCTGGTGTGATGACAGGCGGGGGTGCGGTTAGTACCACAAAGCGGATTATTGTCCTATAACAGCAAGTCCTGAAGTGTTTTATTCCTCTTATACCACAACAATGATCATTTATTTATTAAGCAATGACACAACATACTCTTTATCCATTTATAGTTACATTTAAAGCTTGCAGGTTCTCAACGTGCTTCGGGGGTTTCCTCCGGGTCTGCTGGTTTCCCTCAATCCAAACACACGTTTTGTAAGCTAATCGGCATTCCCAAATTGTCCGTCGTGTGTGAATGGGTGTGTGATGGGTTGGCACCTGTCCCTGGTGTCCCCTGCCTTGTGCTCCGAGTTCCACGGGATAGGCTCCAGGCTCCCCACAACCCTGTGTAGGGATAAGCGGTACGGAAAATGGACGGATGGATGGATTAATGTTGTGGGACATCCACAAAAAAAAAGGTTAGTTCTTGTTATCGCTTATGTTATAGAAGCTACAAATAGTTCCCTCTGTTTCTCTTGAAGTTAATAAAACAAACAAACAAACAAAGGAAGACTTTTCCATGTCAGACAAACCTAAAGTTACAGCTTTACCTCTGACTGTTACAAAGTTCTGGCACTGGAGAGTCCTTCCATCAATGTTACAGTACATAAACGTTGATTAATTTTCTATAGCAACAACTTGAACAGTAGAGGTTGGCTGTCATTCAAATGAAAGATGTGTATTAATTGAGGACAAAGGCATTGCAGTTTCTCAGTTACATAAAGAGAGAGAGCGAGAGAGAGCGAGAGAGTGAGAGAAAGTATAGTATATATGCTGTATATATATATGCTGGAAATAATCAACTTCAGGGTGGTAAAAGGAGCTCAGCTTCACATCACAGCACTTTGTCATTGATTATTTTCCTGGGACAGCACATCTCCGAGTGTTTCGTCTAATTGTTATCGATTCCAATTTTGTGGTATTAGGAAAATTGTTCAAAGCAAAAAGGTTGAGACATGCTCGATATTAGGCCTGAAATTCTATATGATCTTTCTAATCGTTGACTTGCGTTACACCATTTCATTCTCTTTACAGGACAAAATGACCTGCCTGTTATTGTAACACTTATAACAATGAGTGTACCTGCAAGTGTAACTTGACGTTTAAGTTCTTGCTTGTTCCTCTGATTGATTGACCATAATCTACCCAAGCTGTCCATAGTCACGAAGCGCCACATGCCATGCGAGCCTCTGCCACACTCTCTTCCACATGGCTGTGATAACGAGGTGTCAGAGCTGGGAAGCTTGCACGCCATCACTCAAGATGATGATCTCAACCCAAGTGGGGTCCAGCCATGGCACATAGCCGCCGGATTCCAGTGTGTTTTCGGCTCGTGTTCACACCTATGACCACTTCCTCCCCATAAATCTCCTTCTCTGTCCTCCAATGAGTTACCCAGCACCCTCATGCCAAACTAAAGAAGCATTTATTTAAATAAGACTGATAAGGTTGATCCAATGTTCTGACCCTTTGTCTTTCCCTGAGTGTATCTCTATTCAAATGTGGTGGTATTGTTATGCAAAAACACAAATTAAGGCCATTCATCCCTCATAATTGAAGGATTTTTTTTTTGTCATCCGGCAAGGCCATTCAACATTTAATGCTTTGAGGTTTGAAGGCTCAATCTGGTTAAATAAAAAAATGTTTTAACCCATTTATTTTTAATCTTAGATTATATGGAGCATCTACTGTACAAGTCTCTGGTAATGAGTTGTTGCTATGAAAACATTGACGTATGAGAGAATTAAAAATAAACCTGTGCACAACCTGGCAACCGGAACTACTGTCTGAAAATGAATAACGCCTTTTGACCAATCACTTTTGCGAATTCAATAGTGCTTAGGTATTATATATTTTATAATAAAAAAACAATGCTACTAACATTGTTAAACACCTGTGTGTAATTATGACACTCAGCACTTTCTTTAAGGTTTTGCAGTTCACTACTTTTGACATCAATCACTTCCCATACATAATTACAGTAATTTCCTTCGAGGAAAGCTAACAAAACTGCTGAATTTCAATAGCGCTACAGTGAGAAGATTGAAACCCTTTTACATCTGCTGTTTCAGCAACAAGACATGTTCACCATGTCCCAGTCACCCCCCCCCCCCCCCCCCTTCAGTCTAAACCCATTACACCTTTAGTACACCTGCTCTGTGACCAAAATATGGGTCTAACGGAGGACCTTAGGATTTAGAACAAGAACTGGGCCAGGGCCTGGCAGGCTCTACTGTTTTTAACACTTTTATTTCTGTTTTAAAAAGATCACAATGCCTTCTGGGTAAGTTCTGCTTAAGTCTCAACATGTTCAATTGATCCCTTGAGTCCTGGAGTCCTAGCTTTAAAAACTTCCATCACACTGAAAGAAATAGTCCAGCCCTTGATGGTGATGGGTTCCTCTAAGCGGAAATAGTAGGTGGAGTTTAACCAAGGGTATGTTAAAAACAATACTGGAAAGTAGATTTAATCCATAGGGGTTATATTTTGGTAACTAACCAAACTTTGGTAGCAATCTTTTTTTGCCTATACAAAATAAATAAATAAATAAAAAATAAAAAACCAAATGCAGTGCTGGCAAACTTAATACTATACTAGTAGATTAAACTTTAACCTGGATTAAATGAAAGATTATCTATTAATACTGTTGCCCTAAATTGTGAAATTAAAAATTCAAAATGACCCGGATTGCATTTATGCCATAACTTAATACTGGTTCTACCTTTCCACATCATAACTATACCAACTTAATAATAAATCTATCATTTATTATATCTATAGTCGGTACTATTATATTAACATTTTTATTATTGGGTTGTGAAGATTAAAAAAACAACAACCCTGACTATATTTCACATAATCTCAGTTCCAGACATCAGGGAACGTCACCTCTTTCTTGTCCCTATCACACGAGCGCACTCTAGCGGCCTGCGGCTTTATGACTCCTCGCCGTATTATTTCTAGTTTTCCTAGCCAGTTTTGCGCATGCGCAATTCGCCATATTGCTATGGAAAATCAAAGCAGCTGCTGGGCGTAAGATGGTGCACGAGCTCCGAGGCTCGCGTGTTTATTTTTGTTCAAAAGTACCACTTCTTTTCGCTTATGCTTAATGTAGCCTTTTTATTTTCTACATATATCGGATATCACTCCAACGCAAATGTAGGGCGTGAGTTTTTTTTTGGTTTGTTTGTTTTACTGACTTTATTTTAAACGAGAGAGTGGACGTATCCATCTTAGCTTAGCTTAGCTTAGTTTATCTTATCTTAGCTTAGCTTAGTTTAGCTAACTCGTTACTCACTCAGCAGCGAATTACCAAGGTAACGTTACCGTCTTTAACGCTGATAAACATTGTGTTTTCTTGAAGGGGAGTTAAGGAATAATTACTTTTAAATATGTGAAACTGAACAGAAGTGCCACAGTAACATAACACAAGCTACTGAAAGTTTGTGTAAGTCCTAGCTTGTTGACGTTAGCTAACGAACCCTTTGCTAGCTATTCATATTAGCTTGATGGGCGGCTAGCTAGCAGCGAGTGTGATAACTGAGATAACCTCGGGTACACAGTGTTGAAACTATGCAGTAATTTATTTAATAAGAGTCACCGTCTTTATTTTTTTTTTATCAAAAGTATTTAATATTTATTTATTTAGTAATTGAATGAATAGTATGCTATGGGAATACACTTCCAACTGTGTCCTCTAACCTCCACTAGCATTCTGGCTAACGCTGTGTATGCTTGATTTTATTTTTCTTAGTACCTTTTTTTTTTTTTTTTTTTCATTTTTTTATTTTTTTTTTTTTTAAAGCGAGTTTTATGTTGAGACTAATCGAACGAGTAGAGCTTCACGGATGTTTATTCATTTCACCACCTTGTTAAACTGATTTGACTGAGTTACGTATTCCTGTTGGAGTTACGGTTTGAATAGTGGACGGTATGATAACCGAATCGACATAAAGATCACGGTTTCACGGTAATAAATCAGAATTCCACCCTGAAACGCATCACAGATGTTGATTATTGAATCTCATTATTTAAACAATCGGGTCCTAAAAACAAAAAGAGCAAGAGCTTTTTTGTCTTGTGGATTGTTTTTCAGCAATGATATCCCTGGTCTGTTGCTAAAAACCAATAGAACCTATCATAGAATTTGTAATGGTTTTAATGGAAACGGTAATTGGTAATGGGTCATTCCCTAGTTGAACAACATTTTGGGCAGTTTAGTATCATTTTATCCAAATGTATGTGAACCAACCCCTGTTGAAAAAAAGTTAATTCAGAGTTTGAGCATAAAATAAATAGGTACGTGTTGAATGTAAATATTTATAAGCAAGTCGTTCAGGGTGGGTTTGTCCTTCCGTGTAATATTAATGATGGTTTCCCTGAAGTGCAAAACGCACTCTAATAAATCTAGACAGCATCTCAGGTATGTCTTGTGTTGACGTTTTTCCCCCCGTTCTACAGTTATCTAATCAAACCGCGTTTCTTTCAGGTTGAGAATTGAATGGACGCACCAGAACGCAGCCTGTTGATGCGTTTCTGAACATCTGGTGAGACCGTTTTAAAGAGGCTCAGCGACAAGCGAGGTCAGTCAGGATGTCGATCACGAACACGCCGACCAGCAACGACGCCTGCCTGAGCATCGTGCACAGCCTGATGTGCCACAGGCAGGGCGGCGAGAGCGAGACGTTCGCCAAACGAGCCATCGAGAGCCTGGTGAAAAAGCTGAAAGAGAAGAAGGATGAACTTGACTCGCTCATCACTGCCATCACCACCAACGGAGCTCATCCCAGCAAGTGTGTGACCATCCAGCGCACTCTGGACGGACGGCTTCAGGTGCATGAAGACCTGCATGTTTCCATCTGACCAGACTAGGAGCATGATGGTTTACTTATACCTACAGTATATGGTTGTGCTATTTAGGGAATAAAACATAACGAGACATGCCATTGATTATTTCCCTACAATGACCCGGTGGTTGGACTGTTAAGGGTTTTATTTGTGGTATACCACAGCAATTTGCTAATTCTAAAAAATATTTATTTATTGAATGTCTGTGTGTTTATAGTTATATTTAATATTTTGGAAGCAGGTTAGTTCCCATTATTATATTAAAAGTCGTTCCTTTACTAGACTCGGTTTATGTGGAGCATTCGCCATCCAAGTCCCTGTGAATGCACTGCTGTCAGAGTTGCTGTGTAAAAAGATAATCAACAACTGTAAATAAATAACGAGAGAGACACCGAGAAAGACAAACTGTTTGTACAGCAAAAACGTTTAAAAGTGACGAGTCCTGTAGGGTAGCTTCTTTAACCGTGTAAGTTATCTCGCGCCGTGCAGCTGCTCAGTCGATGTTCTCGGATCACGTAATAAACTGGAAATCATGATGTACAATTACCGTAGTGTGAATTTTCCATACCAAACCTTTTCTCTCTCGAGCATGTGTATACAGTAACACATGCTGTTTGTAATTCTATCCCCATGTTTACTCTGTTCCTCTGTTGCTTCTCAGTTTTGGTTTCCAGGCTCAAGTGTCTTCTCTATTGTCTTTAAGGTGGCTGGACGTAAAGGTTTCCCTCACGTGATCTACGCCCGCCTGTGGCGGTGGCCCGACCTCCACAAGAACGAGTTAAAGCACGTCAAATACTGCCAGTTCGCCTTCGACCTGAAGTGTGACAGCGTCTGCGTGAACCCTTACCACTACGAGCGAGTGGTTTCACCAGGTATAGGTCAGTCAGAGAGCTCGCATTGTAACCATGCCGTGGTTTGTGGTCTCCTCTATACGTGTGTTAAGCTCGAGCGTTATGTTTTTCCTCCACAGACCTGTCTGGACTTACACTCTCTGGTACAGGTGAGTCGCACGTTTGTCTCTTGATATACTTCTATTTCATCCTGATTTTCACTCCTTTTGGTGTTAGTAGTTTATGTCGAGTTTTACAGGCCAAAGATGTTATACCCAACACGCCTCATTATTAAAAGCTGTGTTAACACAAGCTATGTCTTACACATTCCAGGTTCCTCTGGCCTTATGGTGAAAGACGAGTATGATTATGATTGCCCGTCGTCTTTACCCAGTTCTGAGGGCCACATCCAGACCATCCAGCACCCTCCTACAAGACCCATGCCTGAGCCGGCCTTCAGCAGTCCTGCCCTACTCCCTCCTACTGAAGGCAGCAGCTCAGCCTCCACCTCTGCCTTCTCCAGTATCCCTGTGGGATCCTCAAGTAAGACCTTCTCATTTCTTTCATCGCACTTCCCCTTCTCCTTTTCTTACATCCTTTTTTTGTGTTTTCTCGCGCCTCCCACCCACTTGACTGCACGAGGACAGAGCAGTCAACACTTAACGTGTTTGCCAAATGAGAGTAAACAGTCACTTTAAGGCAGTGTCGCTTGGTTTCTCAGCTGTAGCATCTGTTACTGGGTGTAAAAGATCTGCATGTACTGGCTCCTGAGTTTGAATCCCAGCTATAAAATAGCTATTCGTGGCTTGATGTGTATGTCAAGGATCGAAGGATAACACTGCGCTCTCGCTTCTCCATGGATCAAAGCGATGCTAGCTAATCGTGGGCGTCTGTGAGCAGAATCGCCTCCAGCTGCCATGTGACATGAGCAGCAGTTTGAAGATGGCTCCGTGCATCTCGGAGGAAGCATGTGTCGGATGATGTAATCCAGTAATATTGAACGTACAATTAAGTTTTTTTTTTTTTTTAATCTGTTGTCAACCTAATGTCTGCAAGCGTTATGCAAACTAGCACATCGTGATCAAGTTTTATTTTTGTACCAATTGATCTTGATGTCCTTGTTAATTTGCTGATTATCATTTGTTGGCCTTCCTTTGGAAAAGGAAAGAATGTGTCGTAGAATTATATCAGAAATATTTAGGTGTCAGAAGCACCTGTCTATCTTTACTGTTAAAAACAAAACTGGCTTTCTGATCACTTTAAAATGATTGCTATTTCCTTGATAATGATTCTGAGAAGGACTTCTGCTTCTGTCTATTTCTGAGTCAACATTTGAAGGAAGTTGTAGGATTGGGAAGGTGTTGAATTACTGAGAAGCACCCATAGATTGTCGTTTCGGCGTGTTATCAATACTAAGCTTTTCAGCAAGAGTGTTCTACTTAGGACGGATGGTGTTCTTGGTCATGTTTTGTATTTGTGTAGTAAAATTGACATATTTCTGAATGTATTATTTTCTGCTAAACTATTACCATCCTTGTGAGTAATTGATATTGATGACTCTGGTCCTGTGTCCTTAACCATATAGAAGAAATAAAATCCCACTCTCTTTCCTCAGCTCAGCCCAGTATCCTCTCAGGGAGCCGTAGCACCGAGGGGCTGCTACAGATTGCTTCGGGAACAGTTCAGGGGACGCAGCAGAACGGCTTTCCCCCAGGCAACTCCTCCACTTACCATCACAGTAAGCTTCTTCCCGACCGGAAAGCTTTTCGGCATCTATTCAGCATCATTATGCACGAGCGAAAGCTCCTTTTACTTTTGATGTGGTGACTCATTTAGCTGAAAACACAAACGCTGGAGGAAATTTTGCTTCAGAGCTTGTATTTTTCACCTGTGCCCTTTAGATGCCACCTCCACTTGGACAAGAAGCAGCAGTTTTACTCCCGGTGTGCCTCCACAACAGAACGGGCATATACAACATCATCCACCCATGCACCATCCAGGACACTACTGTAAGTTTAAATCTCTGATAGTGCTGGAGTAGATTCCCAGCTCAGCCCTGTTTATCTGATCGATTGTTTTGTTTTGTTTTTTGTTCCCCTCAGGGCCTGTACACAATGAAATAGCATTTCAGCCACCGATTTCAAACCACCCAGGTAAGCACTTGTTGTTCAGTGTCTTTAAGTTCCCTTCACAGACACATGTTAGATAGTCTGGCTTTATGGTATAGACATTGATTAAATAAAATAAGTGTAGGCATGTGTGTGTATGTGATGTATATGGAGAGAGAGAGAGCCACTCGCATTACCAGTCAATAGTTTAGAAACACTCATTCTTTATGTTTGTTTATTCCCCCCCCCCCCCCCCCCCCCCCACGTTTTATAATAATAATGAAGTCATCAAAACTCTGGAGAAACACAAATGGAACTATGTGAATTATGTTGTGATAAAAAGTCCAAAATAACTTAACAATAATATTTTAGCATCTTCAAAGTAGACACGTTTTTTTTTTTTTTTTTTTTTTTTTAAACTGAGAATTTCCAGAAATGTATTCTTTGCATTTTCTCGACCGATTTCTTGAGGAATTTCCCTGGGATGCTTTTTAAACAGTATTAAAGGAGTTCACACCTACACTGCACACTTATCGACTCCTTTTCGGAATATTTCGCTCTGAGCCATCAGTTTAAAAAAAAAATAAAAATTTTGTTTACTAATGAAAGAAATGAATACGTTGGGGAGGGGAGCACAATGTAAGCTACAGAAATAAGAGTGCTCTACATCAGGATGCTTAAAGAATACGTTTATAATCATATTACTCGGGCACTCTGAATTGGAATTGACTAGTGGGTGCCCAGAGTCCATTCTTCAGTGAGTATGACGGGTTTCAGTTATCCAGGTTATTGGATTAGTTATTCGATAGTATTAAATGGAATTACCCCTGAAGTAATGTTACACCCCCTGGGGGATGAGAAGCATAATGTCTTCCGGATTATACAAGTCCAGTCACCCTCATTTGTTACAGTTACATCAAATGAAAACGAATACATTTTTGAGTGCATGTTTGTTTTTTCCTGACCCAGCTCCTGAGTACTGGTGCTCCATCGCCTACTTTGAGATGGACGTGCAGGTCGGCGAGACTTTTAAGGTTCCCTCAAACTGCCCCATCGTGACTGTGGATGGCTATGTGGACCCATCAGGAGGAGACCGCTTTTGTCTGGGCCAGCTAAGCAACGTGCACAGAACCGAGGCCATCGAAAGAGCAAGGTCTGAGTAACGTTTCAAATGACATCAACTTATCATCTGTTTCGCAAAGTCCTTATTTACCGTTCGTTATTACACTAGTGTAACGCGTTCAGTTATTTGAATTGTATGTAGTGCATTGTGTGTGTCTGTCTTGAGACGTGAATGTGGAGGGAATATGACTTTGCATGAATGTCGTCTTTCTGTTCCAAGACCAGTTTGTTATTCCACGTTTAATAAATTCAGATGCACCATTTTAACCGGAGCAGAAGGGGTAACAGTAGGGTTTAACACGGATTTGTTGGTTTCCAGGCTGCACATTGGTAAAGGCGTCCAGCTGGAGTGTAAAGGTGAGGGTGATGTGTGGGTGCGCTGCCTCAGTGACCACGCCGTCTTCGTGCAGAGCTACTACTTGGATCGAGAGGCTGGCCGTGCCCCTGGAGACGCCGTGCATAAGATCTACCCGAGCGCGTACATCAAGGTGAGACTGATTTGTGTCTGTAAGGATATTCTGCACTATACACTTTTATCCTGTTTTTATGGGAACGACAACTGATGTGGAATGTTTGGTGACCTCAGATTCAATTCCTTTCTTGTTAGCTGAGTGACATTCATCCAAAAATTTTTTTATAGGATCAAAACATCGCCTCATAAGTTATGGCACTGCTTTATTCCCTTGTTGCTGTGATGCAGGTGTTTGACCTGCGTCAGTGTCACCGGCAAATGCAGCAGCAGGCGGCTACGGCTCAGGCAGCGGCTGCAGCTCAGGCAGCGGCGGTGGCTGGAAACATCCCTGGGCCCGGATCTGTGGGCGGCATCGCCCCCGCAATCAGTAAGTAACGGCCTTTGGTTTTTCTAAAATGGTTCGTGATTAAAGCTTGGTAACATGGACCTTTTTATTAAACGAAGAAAGCTTGGTCGCCATACTTCTGCCATATACCGCATGCTCATCTTTCTCCTGTCCTCCTAAACCGTCCCCGAGCCGATGTTTTAATAATTAGCACTAGTAATAATAGCTCGCACATAAAGATATCATTCACATTGTAAACATTTGCATAAAAAGGTTTTCCACACTCTTTTCCCTTTTCAGGTCATCAGTCATACTCATGCAAATGTAAAATATTCTTCGCCTATCTAAACTATCTGTGTGCTTGCTGCGTTTTGCATTTGTTTTGCGTTTGATGTTTAGGAATCGAAATGAGCAATGTGGCAAAAACAACAGGAAGCGCACTGCACACACACACCTTTTCTAATCATAATGAAGTTATAAATGATTGTAGTGTTATTGCTGATCACAGCGTATTGTGCTCTGCTCTAGGTCTGTCTGCAGCCGCTGGCATCGGCGTGGACGACCTGCGCAGGCTGTGCATCCTGCGCATGAGCTTCGTGAAAGGCTGGGGTCCCGATTATCCAAGGCAGAGCATTAAGGAGACACCATGCTGGATCGAGATCCACCTGCACCGGGCCCTGCAGCTGCTGGACGAGGTGCTGCACACCATGCCCATAGCAGACCCCCAGCCGCTGGACTGAGCGCAGCGTTTTCTCCCCGTTAGAGCCAGGCACAGAACCGACCGAGGTTTTGTTTTTCCACAATCAGGTAACTAATGCCGATGAACTGTGCGACAGCGTGGACGAGTTCAAAGCTGACCCTCAGCCTCTTGTTAAACAAAAGGCGAGCTCATGGATGTTGGCACGACAGACATGAGACTTTTTAATAGGTAATAACAGTGGAAAGATGCTCCATGATTGATTTCATCCACAAACACCTTATTCTTGCTGTTCTTCTCGAGGCCCCGACAACGGCGCGAAGGTTGTATTAACGAACTATTAAATTGTGTGAGCGTTATGGGAGGAACACTCTTCACATGCAGATATTATAAACCCAGGAAGTGCATAACGAACTTAACGTCTTTATATCGACTGAAGGTGTTTTTTTCCAGACTCCATGGATGCAGTTTCTACAGTCTGCAACACAAAGATGTTCAGGGACGTTTCATGTCTGCGCTGCCAGAAATTAATCACCGCTTTACAGAGGAATGTTTAATGATTTACGTTTATGCCATATTGGTCCATGATGAAGTTGCTGACCTGTGTATTAATATAGTGCAGAAACTAGGCCTTTCTCATTAACTATAAAACCACTTGTTTTTTTGTTTTTTTTTCTTCCCCCCCTGCGGTCTTTCTGCTTGTTTTTCCCCAGCCCAACCCCCACATCATCCGTTCATCCTGCATGTTTGCTTCTAGAGTCAGAAAACTGAGCAGGGATCCAAGTTAGATTCACAACAGAAAACTGTAAGCAGAAACCTAACATGAACAAATTAGCCCCAATGACAATATAGTTTAAAATAAAAATACAGGATTGTTACACTTGGAGATGATAGATTGCTCCTTTAACTGCTGTTTCAAAATTCGAGCCATCCCTTAGCTTATTAACCATGTAGCGTTTTATTATTATTTTTCTCGTTGGAAGGGAGTAAAGCAATTATAACCAGTTTTGACCCTGATTATTTCCTAATACATCATTTAAACAGGTTTTACTACAGGTAAGAGATAGGAAGATTGAGGGGAAATTATATACATGTACTTTGTAATATAAAGCTGTTACGACGGGCGCAATATATTTTTTTTCCATTCGTTATCAAATAATATAGCACTTTATTGATTTTTTTTGTTTTGTTTTAAATTTTCCCTCCCTTCCTGAATTTCTCCTCTAACATTTAGCACAACTATCCCGACACGTTAATGTTTTATTATTGGGACATTAAACCTTCAGTAGGGTTTGTTCACACAATTAACAGATTAAAACGTAATAATAATAGTAATAATAGCCATACTTCTGTGCTTTGTATGTTTAAATGCATGTTGAAAGGGCTTGTGGTGATTCCACTTCATACAGACTTGGCCTTGAAGCAAGCCTCATAACCCCCCTCTCTCTTTCACACCAAACTCGTAAATGTGTACGTTTCCAAATTGACATGTTCTCAGTGAATAAATCTTTATCAATGTGTTAATTAGAATGAAACTGGAAAACGAACATGTTTTCTATGCGCTCATGAAGCCATGTGAAAAGAGAGAACGGCGAATAACGTCAGTATTACTTAAAGCCTGTGCGTGTACGTCTCGGCCCGTTTGCTTTAAGTACAAACTGACCGAGTTTAGACAATCGTCTCGGCATGTGTCTTAGTAGTCTTACCTAGTATGATTCTTTTTGCTACTTTTACGATTATGCAGCCTGATGTATGCTATAGCAATTTGTATTGAAAACAAAGAGGATTGCAGTTTCCATAGGAACACTTGTTCTTTCAGGTAGATAATCGATTTTATCAGTTAACCGAAATATATTTCAAACTAGGATGTTGAACAATTTCTGCTGTCTTGTGTGTTTTTGTCATTCACACACGTGTTCATGTTTTAAGAGTTTCGGTCTGATTCAAGCTTCTACACGTTTCCTGCTACGTTAACTCGAGAGGTAGCCATTCAGGGTTGGGCGATGTGATAGTATTATAGCAAAGCAAAATTTAACATCATGAAGTGAAGCCCTGTGACGTTATGTCTCCGTTGTTTATCACTGCAAGCGTTTGTTTGGGCGTCGAAATCCTTCGTCCCCCGGTTTACACCGGATGGTGCGAAAAACAAAAAACAGCCAGTGCGCAGCAGCGATGTGAAAGGTCAGAGGAGAATGGCCCGACTGGTTCAAGCTGACAAGAAGGCTACGGTAACTCAAGCGCACTTTACATCCACGGTGAGCAGGAAAGCATCTAAGTTTCCTATTAATGTGGTGCAAAGAATTCCATAATATTAATCAACAATCTGTTTTTATATTCTGTTTGTGTAGCATTTTGTAGCTTTGTCATGAGGCCAGGGTGATGAGCATGAAAAGCTGCATCTTAAGCATGGGTAACGCTAGCAACACCAGCAGTGAGACAGAGAGCTTTCAACAAGGAAAAGTTTATTAATTGAAAGACAAGCCACAAGTAAGTAAACAACACTAAGAAGCTAGCCTGAGCTCAAGTCTGAAATATTCAGAAAAACCAAACTACATGTGTCTTGGATATTTCTTCTATTTTTCCTCGTAAACGACACACTAAAATGTTAATATATGCCTTTATAAATATAAAAGTTCCCCAGTTTTGTCATCCTTCATGTAAAATACACAATACAAATCACTCTACACATATTGGTTAGCTCGTACCAATTGTTCAGAGAATATAATTTACTAAGAGAAATTGGAACAACACGCAAAAAGAAAAAACAACAACAAAAAAAAAAAAGTTACAAATTGTATGTATATGTAAAGTACATTACTTTGTCCAAAAAAGAGAAAGAGGGCAGAAAAAGAATCACAATGTACACTTTAGTGGTTAAAGAAAGGGCGAGTAAATAAATAACCATCGGTTTTAGCTCAATATTTACAACTAAGACTGCTTTTCCGAGCAGGGTCGCTGCTCATGAGTACCACAACGCTTGTGCTTGCATTAGAACGCGCTACAGCAGGCCACGGCGCACTACGTAAACTGTCAAATGGCACTTAAAAGATTCCCGAAGCATTAAGAAATGAAAAACGATCACAACCACGCTACAAATAATAGAAAGAGGAAAGAAAAAGAAGTGACTGGGATAGTGCAGCGGTCATAATGGTAGACTCCCAGGTGTTCTACGGTTCCCATTTTAAGAGATTTAATACAGTTATTAGTCAGCACAATGGCAAGATGAAGTCGTGAATGTTCCTCTGAATGTGCATATCTGTGGTAGGTGTGTGCGAGTCGATGACGGTGAGGGATGTTTTACAGTAGGGACACCTGAACCACGTGTAAGAGTAGACCTTGTTTTGAGCATGCAGCTTGAACTCGACTGTTTCGCTCTCATAGGTATAATAATTGCAGAAGTGGGCAAACGTTTTGTCTGCTCCAGGAGGTCTTGGTGAAATTGAAGGCACTGAAGTCTCTCTACCAGTGAAGCTGCCTTGCTAGAACTAGAAGAGCCTTTTCCTGTTCACTCCAGCTCCGGGGGTTTGATATGTTTAAGTCACGTGTTCTTCACAGCCTTTAAGTGATGCATACCTTACATCAAGTTAGGGTCAGCGCAGGTCTAAAACATCTCACGCAACATTCGAGGGGTGAAAAATTCACGGTTTAGTATAGTAGGGCGCAGAGTTTGGCTACTTCCCAAACAGCATACCGTCCTATTTTAGCCGGGGGTCGGAAATAATACTCTAAGACAGTTCTATGGTACACGCTATGCATTATTTAGTGCAAGGTTGCTGGACTTAATGTTTTCAAAAATAAACACACACTGAAAAGGAGGATAAAATAATCATGTTTAAAAAAAAAAAAGTTAAGGTTATCAAGAACATGGGATATCAAGTATACTGTGGTAGAATTTAATTAAGATATGGGTCATCACAACCCAACCCTATCTTGTGGTATGCAATTTGGGATGTGGCCTTTTTGGAAAAGTTATTTTAAAGGTGACTCCTAAATGGCTCAGTTACATCCTAATCTGCATAGTTCACTATACAGGACATGTTGGCTCGCTGTTTCATTTGTCGAGAGTTAAATTCAAGTACAGAAAATTAGCTTAGAAATTAGCCGTGTCTCCGTCCCCCTCCAACCCCCCAAAAAAAAAAAAATAGAGAAATGACCATTTACCTCAATAACACACTAGTGCAAGCAAAAAAATTTTTTTTAAAAAACAAACATCCAGTGAGTTTGCTCTCAATGTTTGACCTCTGAATGCTTTTAACACAGTAGTATGTGATTTGGGACACAGCCGTCAAATCTAGCAAGGCCAACTTCAGTGCGACCTACAACAAGGGTAGGGCATTTGGGGAATTAATCAAATAAATAGTTTGTAAATTGAATTAGAACAGTAGGCTTGTGGTTAATATGGCAGAAACTCAACAGGCAAGATAGAACACATTATTGTGCGCTGGCACAATATATATAATATATGTAAAAAAAAAACAAAAAAACAACTGCAAAATCTTGACATTCTAGCAGCACAAAAAGCATGCAAGACCAAAAGCACTTTCGTTTACAACTAACTGATGGTTAAGAGCTCTTCTCACTCCAGGCACAAGAGGATACAACAAACCGTCTCACATTCATACAAAGGAACTAAATTAAAAACATGATCGTTGGAAAAAGTGGCAGATAATCACACAGCTCAGTTTCACAATCTCTGTATTTCCTGTCAGCTGCCTCAGGTGTGGTGGTGAACAGCTTGTTGCTGTAGAGAAAGCCACTCTTCCTATTCCAGTTCACAGATTGCACTCGGAGTTGAAAAGAAAGTCAAGCTCCCGCTTCAGTTACTTCGGCAGAAGAGTCAGTTATTACTTTATGCAAGACCGTGATTGACACTTTACCTCGCTGTAGGAGTCAGAAACGAGTGTGTGAAGATTGTGCAGACAAAATCATAATTAAAAAAATGAAAACATGATCAGTAGTAAAGAAAATATTGTTTTCCAGTGGGTTTTTTTTTCTCCCTATTACACAACAATCAGTAAGTCCAAATACCATAATAATAATAATTAATAAAAGCAGTCCATGCTATAGTCTGTGGCTTTTACAGGAGTGCCGCTACACAGACTAGTTTTATATATAAATAATCTCAGATGTACTGGATGCTTCCCCCAACCCACAAATCTCTGAATGAAATGCATCACAATCTCCTCTTGAGTAAAATGGCATACAGTCTGAACTCCCTTCACAGTCAGTGCACGGATCGACCAATCAAAATAAAGAGCTACAAAAGCGACACCACCTGCTCAGAAGCAGCTATACGACACAAAATTATGAATTGGTTTATCATATGTATATATATATATATTTATACCAATATATATTTTTATATATATCATAGCAAAGAGCAAGTTTTGGTCCCCGGTAGATATCCAGTGTGTAACGAAGGGAATGAACGATGAATCGACGAGATTAAACAGTACGACGTAACGCACATCAAAACTTGTGGGGCGTTCGTCCAACGGCTGGCACCACTGGTGTGAGGTAGGGTGACGGTTACACAGACAACAGAACAGACACGCACACGGAAACGCACACAGATCCCTTACTAAAAACAATCAATCGACAATTCGAATCAGCTCACGCTGATGACGGATTACAAATCCAGCCACTAGTCCAGGTGTTCGATATCTAGCAGTGAATATTTCTTTGCAGCGAGTGTTCTAGTAGAGAAGGAACAGCCTCCCTCAGTGCGATACAGTAGTTTCAACAAAACGGAAAAGCTGTTGCTGGGTTAAGGCACTAGCATGAACCCGAGGTACATTAAATCCCTGACATTAGCTCGGTTTTATGACACGGCACAGGTGCGAGAGAGGATGCGAAGCTATACGACAGCCTGGAACAGCCAATATCAACACTTCCTTTTTTTTTTTAAAAAAAAAAAAAAGGTCTGCACTGAATACATACTTGTACAGGATGTGAAATTAATCCTCTCCTAAGTTCAGACCAAGAGACTGATTCGACAAACAGAAGGCAAGGAGAACAGCTCAAGGAGGAGGCTGGACGTATCTGGACAGCTCGCTTGAGATTATAGCAGCACGATACACAGCAAGATTTCCAACTCTGACACAAAGCTACATGGGGGGGGGCAAACGTAAACAATGACCAACAGTACAAATACATTGAGCTTCAGTGATGCGTGTTTTTTCCTGTGGAGCTAGTGGCATGGATTTGAGTTCTTGGTCATCTGGGGGGGGGTTAAATAAATAAAAACGACCCATTCTTTTCAGAGCAGGGACGTTAACATTGAGCACCTTCTCTCCTTCAAGGGCTGCTCGGAATCAAATAGACTGATCACATAAATGAAGTTCATATAATGGCAGTGCAGGACTGAAGCATCTGCTGATGTAGTGACGTGATCAGACCCTGCTGAACAGAAGAGCGCATGTTACATGTCGACAGATGAGATGAAAATGAATATAACTAGGTGTCATGTGGAGGGATAAGAAGAAGAAGAAAAAAAAAAAAAGATTCGAGAGAGCGCTGGTGAAAGTGTCACACAGAGGCATAGGCGTTGCCAGCCCCACTGCAGTGACGGATGGTGGACTGCTGCATCCCCATTGTACCCAGCATGTCTGGCTGTACCACACCCACTACAGCGCTGCTTCCGTCCTCCATAGTCCCCACCTGCAACACCTGAATCACCTCTGCCTCCGCTTTCTCTTGCTTGGCCAGCGGCTCCCCTGCCTCCTGCATCTCCTCGTCCAGCTCACTGTCCATCTCGCTTACTTCGTCTGGTATATGGAAGAAACGCTTCAAGTGAGTATGATGGTTTAAGATTCCCAGTATTTTTACCAGAACTAGTGATTAACTTCCACAGACACTGCGGTTAGGTCTGACGCACAACAGAGCGCCGAAGAAACCAGAACCTAGCTCGCAGGCCGAGGTTTAAGCACGCTTACCTTTATCAATGTTGGTAGGTGACATAGTATTCAGGTCATCAAACTGAAAAAGGGCAGAAGGGTAAATGGTTCAAACAAAAACAAAACGACACACTCAAATCAGGACTCTTATGATGTTAGGGCATTCAAATGTGTATCAAGGACAAAAGTTTATCTCGCGCACGGGAACAGCCTAAGATTTACATGCTCGCAATGAGCGGTCTGATTAATATGCCAAAACAGCCACTCATGCCATTCAGTTGGTACTGCTGCCAACAAATGTTGGAAAATAACAAATCTGTTCACGAGACAGCTCATACAGCAAGACAGGCAAGCAAAACCTGATGCGTCAAGTCTTCCAACGGCCGAGTCAGGGATCGATGGGGCAGTTAGTGAGGAGTTATCAGGGAAAGATAATTGACAGAATTGGTTTAGTTAGAGGTATCGTGTTAAAAGGAAAATAATCAAATCAATAGCAGCATGGTGTGATCCAACCCAAAGCGGATTATTTTCCATGTGTAACACATCCCAATGACTGCAACACTGAATGTATTATGGACAACATGATAAACGATTTAATGCTGTCGAAACAACAGCAAGAATTACAAATCAGAGCCACTGTTAACCATTTTCTGACCAATTAGATTCAGGAATACAAGAGTGCTGTGGTATTACTGGAGCGGATGACTCATCAATTCACAAACCCATCAGACCAAAATGGAATTTAATCTGACAATTAAAAAAAAAAAGTTTCACTAAATAGTGAATAAATAAAAATTAGAAGGATGTTTTAAATGAGGAAAATACATACCTCTCCCATAACCCCTATAGGCGTCTCTCCGGTCGCCTGGGCGACACGGTGCTCCACCAGGTAGAACATGTACTCGTCGTAGAGCAGACGGATCAGGTGGAACGAGCCGAAGCTGGCAGCACTGCGCAGGGTCAAGTCTCTGATCACCATCGAGCTGCACGGCAACACAATAACAGTTTAAAATCTAAAACTTAAACAGACTACGGATTAGCTACGCTTATTAACATATTCTTGTTGGATAATGCAGTAAAACATGCTTAAAATGTGCTTTTTTTTTTTATCAAATGGAACTTGTGTAAATTGTACAACCCCAACTCCGAAAAAGTTGGGACAGTATGGAAACTGCACAAAAACAACAACAAAAAAACCCCCCCAAATTCCAACCAAAAATACAATTCACGCCGTACTATATTGAAAAGACTAACACGTTATTTGATGGTTTACTTTGTGAAATTCATTTTGTTCAGAAAATATACACTCATTTCAAATCTGATGACTGCAACACACTCCAAAGAAGTTGGGACAGTCGACTGTTAACATCACCTTTTCTTTTAGTAACACTTAAGTGTTTGCGCAGGGAAGACACCAGGTGGTTAAGTTGAGCAAGCGGAATTTTCCTCCATTCGACCGTTATGCGTTTCTTCAGCTGCGCAACTGTACGGGGCCTTCGTTGCCTTATTTTGCGCTTCATAATGCGCCACACGTTCTCAATGGGAGACAGGTCAGGACTGCAGCAGGCCACGCTCGCACCCGCGCACTCTGCTCACGCAACCATGCGCTTGTAATCCGGGCAGAATGTGTTGCTCCAAAATGTGTACTTCTCTTTCTATAGTAAAGCCTTAACCTGCATCTGTGGATGCAGCGGCGAATGGTGTCGATCAACCAAAGTATTCCCGAGCCCATGTCAGGATACCCATTACAGACTCCTCATGGTTTTCAGCCTCACCCTTTAGACACTGTGAGAAGAACATTCCCCAAAGACAAATCGATAGGATCTTCTACACGTGCATGATATAATAATTTTAATCTCTGTGTTGGATTATTTGCTGACGCATCTGGTAGATTGGTGAGCCTCGACCCGTCCTTGCTCTTGAAGGACTCGGCGTTGTTTGGAGGCTCCTTATATACACTATGATTAGACGATCGCCTCACCTGTTTCACATCACCTTCTTATTTCAACTTCTCACATCGATATTAGTCCTAAATCGCCCCGTCCCAACTTTTTTGAAATGCGTTGCATGCCTCAATTTCAAAATAAATATTTATCTTCCAAAAAAAAGCTAACTTTTGACGTCTTTTGTTTAAATACAAATCAATCAGTACATTTACAAATCACTCCTCTTTGTTTTTATTAGCGTTTTCCCTACTGTCCCAGCTTTTGTAGAATTGAGGTTGTAAAAATGCTGAGCTGCAAAAACATGTATTTTCATATCTGTAGCCACTATTAGAGGAAATTGCTTCATTACAATTGGGACAATCTTGCCAGTTCTCACTTGTGTCAAAATTATATATAATTCTGAAACACATTAGCTCTTCTTTAGATCAGTCCTAAAATTCTTTATGAACTTCCAAAAGGTAAACTACATCTTGGAATGGAATGAGAGTGAGAAAAGACATCATTGTAGGCCATCTCCCTGCATTTTAAATTGTTTGAGATATCGGCACCCGAGATACGATAATAAAACAGTCCTTTAGAGGCCAGAGTATATAATACAAGTCCACTAACGTTATATGTTCGATAAAGTTGGCTCGAGGCACCCACATAAGAGGCCCAGTGAAACTCAATAGGAAAAGAAAAATGGTGGCAATAACGACACAATAGAAGAACAATAGAGAGGAGGCTGTGTGGCATGAGGAACCCCAGCTTGCCTATAAAAGGACCACTTGAGCAGGAACTGGCGGGCCGCTTTAGGGAAACTTGGCCTGTCCTCGTAGGGCTTGAGGACCTGACTGACGACGTTGTCGAGCCAGGTGGCCCACTGCTCCAAGGAGCTCTGCTGCTGCAGTGTAGCCTTGAAGTCCTGCTCGAGTCGCTGCACCATGCCCTCCTCGCACTGGCAGACCCATGATGCCTGCTCCTGCACACCACACACACACACACACACACACATACGTCAGTACTGCTAAGGCTACAGCCTCCTGCCGACACGGTTTTCATAGAAATGGACCAAGAATCCAGACACTACTCCGTAATTTGTCAAAGAGGTGAACTCCCATTTTGAATCCATCATCGCAGCTTGTATTTCACACACGGATGCAGTTCGCCTCAGTCAGAGGATTGCTCTGCTGTACTCTACGTGACCTATTGATTCTTACATGATGACTCATTGTGAAGGAGTCATTAATAACGAGCGCAATAACACAAACGGTGAATCAATCTCAGATGTGGGCATTATCGTTTATACTCTAATACAGCTGGAGGCAGAGTGTTTCGCTGCACCGGAAACTGATTGTTGAAAAACTCCCCCGTAAGCGCAAGCTAGAGGAGACGGGAACCGTGATTAACCTGCACGTTGGCGAAGTCCACGCGGTTCAGGTCACTGAGCATCTGGTTGATCTGTGAGGTGTTCTGCAGGACAGCACGCGCCGCCTGGGCCAGGTGGTTCAGAGACGTGTATCTGCGCAGGGTCTGCGCAAAGGCACTAACAGCGGATACCTGAGGCACGGAAAAAAGGGTTACGTTAAGAACAGGGTGTTACAAATGAACATCATGTGACCTGTCGTATCGGCTGCTGGCTGACGTTTCCTTGCTAATGGAAGCAAAGTGCCGAAGAGGAACGAAACACTTCAGGATAGGCTTGTACTGAAAAATAACCACTTTCAAGTCAGGTGGTAATGGTGTCGCACCCCCTTATTGTTAATTATTTTCCCATCCTTGCGTATCTAGTTAACTCTTCACGATTACCTTTTATTAGAACTAGCCCTACAAACACTTATATAAAGTTATTCATATAATTTGCATTAAGTTACTGAGTAACTATACAATAATAATTCTTCAAACCCGGCAGCATTTCTACTGATGACTGCAAGGAACTGAGAGGAGGATTTTGGTTTACAGAACACATGCAGTTAGCGAGCAGTGTTGGCCAACCTTGGTCTGGATCATCTTCTGGGGAATGGCGCTCATGGCGTTGGTGAGCCAGCCCTCAAGGCTTTTGGCGAAGTTGCGGATGGCTTGAGTCAAGGCACCTGGAAAGGAGGGAAAGGAATGATGTAGGTACAGTATGCACAGTGTTTACTGTCCATTTGTTTAGAATAACATTCAGTGATTCGATGTGTCTCGATTATTAGCTCATTGATATTTAGATTAAACCCATTCAATCACTCAAAACAAGTAGGACCATCAATGATGTCACTGCTTACTAGGAATGGGTCTGAGGACATCAGGGATGAGGATCTCCACTAGAGCCTGGTACATCAGGTGATCACAGGTGTTCATCCACTTTAGCACGGCCTCGCTCTGGCACAGCAGCAACAGCCTGGCACGTGGCAGACGCCCCTCAATCTCACTCATCCCGCTGTACAAAAAAAAACCCCGCACAGACCTTAGATTGCGCGTTTAAAAAAAAAAAAAAGAAGAAGAAGATTGAGCCACCGGTGCATGGGCGGTAGTAATGGAAAGCAACGCACCTGTTTTCAGTCATGGTGATGCCTTCTATTGAGTTGGAAGGGCAATAGCGCCAGAACGTCTGCCACAACTTCTCGATCAAGCTAAACTGGAGGTTTACCACCACATCCAAGATGGCCTTGTGAGCCAGCGGGACATAAGCAAAACATATTTCCATTCAGATGTTTTCACAAATGTTCTTTTTTCCGACATCAACGCCACAGCACTTTCCTGCAACGTTTTGAAGCGAACTCTAAATTGTGGAGTGAAATTAAATTCGACGGGAAATGCCAACACTTTACACGAATACTACACTTACAAAAGGACAAAAATCATAAAGTGTGTAATGCTCTATAAAAACCCTCTCACCTCGCAGTGTTCTCTGTACAGTATCTGAAGAGCCTTGATGTCCTCCATGCCGACACCGTCCACTCCGTTCTCTCCGAGATCGAGCTCTACAAACTCGGGGATGGCCCGAGACGCGTCTGCAAGTTGGGATCGTGTTGGTTAAAATCGTTCCGTCGTTTAAAAGGTCACGCATTCATATGACGCGCCACTTCTTCATCCTTACCCAGGAACTGCTGGTGGTGCTGGCTCTGCGCGAGGACCGTCTGCTCGGCGGCATTGGGATGGTGATGCCCGCTGCTCGGGTAGTTGTCTCCTAAAAAGCTGTCCGCCTTCTGCACAGACTTGAACCTGTAAAAATCGCATGATATTAGAGCAATTAAAATCATAATTTAAACTACTATTTATGCTTAACATTAATAGCGGCGCGTACCTCTGTTTCTGATGCACAGGCTGCTGCCGCAGTGCCATGTATTGCATGTCCTCCTGCAGCCGGTTCAGTGGCGAGTCTGGCTTCACCCGGATCCCGTAATAATGATACTTGGAGTTCCCCCTGCAATCCAAACACGGCGTTAGCTGACTGACGCTCATGAACGCGTAAAGGCTCTCGAGGAGGCCACAGGTTGAAGTACCTGGTTCCGAGGCGGCGTGTGCGCAGACCCATGAAGATGGAGCGGATGAGTTTCCCAAATGATGCGGCGTTGACCGGGTCGAGCTTCTGCTCCTGGCAGTGGCGCAGGTAGTGGCTGTAGAGTGTGGAGCGAGGCAGACTCACCCCTTCAGCAGTCTCATAGTTATCCAGAAGCCACTGCAGCTATAGGAGAGCATGGGTGTGATGTTTAGCTATTTTAATCGCGTCACACGTTGTAAAGCATTCTAACTGATGAACATCAGAATCCACAAAGGGTGAGACACTTTTTTTTTTTTTTTTTTTTTCCCCCCTTCCAAACCCTAGTGTGATTGTTTACATTTTAATTTTGCAAGCAGGGCTGTGCGATTTAATTTTACACATTATAACATCTTTACAATTTTGGAAATCGTGCTATACACGTTATTAATAAAGCAAATCTGCTGAGATTTACAAACGAGCAAAATCGAGCAGCGTCTTTATATAATCATATACATCGCCCACCACTACTTGCAAGACTTCGATCTTTAAATATGATACACTAGACATCCAGGAAAGTGTCAAAATGAAAGAAAGAACGCTGCCTAAGCCCCACCACCTAAAGAGGGAGAAACAGACAGAGCGCAAAAATGGGGAGGACAGTGAAGAAAAGAACAAGGAACCATCGTCATGTTTTTGTGACTTACATGGCTGTTGAGCAGTGAACTTCTCTGACTGGACAAACCCTCAGACTTTTGGAGCGTCTCAATCGCCATTTCAATCTGATAGACCAAAGAGCAAAAGGAAAACAACGGAGGCGAAAATAAAAATAAAATAAAATAAAAACACAGAGGGGGGGGAAAACAAAAAAAACAAAGGCTGTAGCGACAGAGACCCATACTGAAAACCACCATGATATGCAGTAATCAGTACAGATTAGCAGAAAATAAAACCGCGTCAAGCTTCCCGAACACCAAACGAGACACGGAGCGAGACGGCACAGCAGATTCACATAAATAAAACCGTTCACATTCAAAGGAATAATTCACCCAAAAATGTGAACAGTGCAAGCAGGTGTAGTTTTGATTCAAATAAACATGTCTGGGAGAAGTGTTTCTTTGAAACAGGTTTGAAACATGCAACATTTCTGCAAAGCAACACACAGCGGTCTTTCACAGAACACTACCACACCTGACCAGCAGAGGGCAAAACTCATCTAGTAAATCAATCATCTTACGGCTCACCGCTTGTGGGGAAAATCTTCTAGAATTCTACATGTTTAAAATTTAGGTTCACCCTTATGTTCCGCTCAGTACTTTTATTGATTACTTAAAAGCAGATGTACAGCTGAGCTGACCTTTTATTTTATACACTTATAAAATGAACTGAAACATTAATTTCTCATCTAAATATTTCAGGAAAAATTCCCAAATCTCTTCTCTATTTATGCGCATCCGTGGGGGGGGGTGGTGGGAGAAAAATCCTTTTCAGCCAATTTTGTAAATACAACATGATATTAAAATTGAATATCAGTTTCCATCATTTCATTATGGTCACTAGTTTTGTTCTTAACTCAAACAGAACATAAGAGTTAAGTGTTCATCCTCCCTTAACAGTGAGAGAAAGCAGGTGATAAGGATTTGATCACTGGGTTTTGTTGTACCGTAGCTGGAGAGGCCCTGGTGGTCTGTGCTGCAGTGTGAGGGGCGGAGCCGTCCATGGCGTTGGACCCGATCAGGTAGGCCCCTGAGCTGCTGATGATCTGACCCCCCGTGAGGCCCATAGCCAGCCCGCCGTTAGTGCTGCCGTTGTTGGCCAAGCTGTGACTCGTCACCACCGTGCTCACCTGAGGTGCGGCGCCTTGTGTGTCAAAGTAGCTCCCGCTGCTGTTCTGACTGTACAGCTGCGGCTCCGAGTACGAGTATGTGCGTCTAAGGAAACACACGCGCACAAGCAGACGTACGGTACAATTTGATACGCAGGCATGAGCATCTTTCTGTGTGGATTTACATCTGCATCTTACCATATGAACACTTCCGAGTCCAGCTACAGACGTGCCATGACGACGTCACGATATCTCCTACACATGTTTATGGAAATGTGATCCAGCTTTTTTTCCCCTCCTCCCTTGACCAATATTTTATCTTGGTGGGTGAATAATAGTAGAATAACGTGGGTATAAATATAGCAGAAATTTCCGCACATTTTCCTGATTCTTAAATGTGAAAAAGCACAAGCCAAAGCAGTCACGACGCCTGCTCTCTGCAACGGCGGTTTTGTGCCAAGTAACGTTTTAGAGCACACACACGAGGTTCCCTTGTAGACCGTTTCTACCAGCTGACACATTTTAATTGGTATCTCTTTTCTACCAGTTTACCACCCACCTATTTTAACCCGATATGATTTTAAAATGCCCCCCCAAAAAAACCCCAAACGCCTCTCTTCACAGAAATAACGCTTCTAAAAGCATCTGACTGCTTGTGCCATTTTTTCATCCAATCTTTGTTTCTAAAAACAGGTTCTCATGGATACTGAAAGAACGCACGGTGCATGTTTTAATTAAATCACCGCTCTCGCTCTGCTTTAATACGATGACAACCTTTGTCAAAGATCAACTTTAAATACATTTAGAAACCCTGCTCTTCAGCAGAACATTTTAATTTTGTTTCAAAACGGATTCTTATTACAGTGTAGAGATTCGATCAGGAAGTATGCCGGGTGTGATCGTTAATACGTTACGCTATGCTTTCACTGCGTTTCTGAAGGCATATCCTTGACATGTTGCCTGGGAGTAGTATAAATGAAATAAAATCGAAGTACGCTCTATGAGATGTGTGCTATATCCTATAGTATATACACACTATTTAAAATAAAAAAAAAAAAAGAAAGAACGAAAAGGAAAAGGAGGTCCGACGTGCCATTTAGTGAAGGAGTTTCATTATACGAGGTGTAAATCCGCTTCATGTCCTCCACTTCGTGCGCATAGTGAAGAGCTCTCTAGCTCTCGGGCCCGGCACGGCAAGAAGACGGCTTCTTTGAGACCTCTTGTCAATACATGCAGTCATCGTCAGGTGACCGCACACAATTTACACCCCCGCTGGGGCTCAAGTGCCGTCAGCACCAACATGTTTTTGTGACAAGACGCTTTCTCGCCTTCCTCATCGCTCCAGCCCGGAACACAAGGCAAGACACTCGAGACAAATACAGGGAGCGGATTTGTCTCTCTTGTTGTTGGGCAACAGAACCGACCCTTAAGCCGGGCTCTCCGACCGGTGACGCGGTGGTTTTTGTTTTTTTCCCACCCTAACGGCCCGATTTGCTGTTGTGTTTGTTGACAAAAACAGATGCGGGTTTCTTTCCCCATGTGCTTTTATGCTTTTAAGCTGGAATACAATGTGATTGCAGATGTGGAGTTTTCACTAGACAGGTTAAATTATCGTGAAAGGATGAAAAGTGCAGCACGAAGCCATCATACACACGCAGTTATGCATATTTCACGCCGATAAAGACGCTAGGTAGGTTAATCTTTATTGTCAAGGTAGCAAACATGACGTGCTACACGCTCATATTCTCATTTGCTTCCCTTAGTCAGGGGATCAATCACCCTATTTAACTAGCGCCTCGTACTTTTTTTTTTTTTTTCTTTTTTTTTTTTTTACATTGATACCTACTACGTTTTTCGGATTCTTGGGCAACCAAATCACAGGACTGGAGTTTTTTTCCTTGCTTGACGGACTAACTAATAAATTCATAATTTGTTCACCCCTGAACCATATCAAATCGTACATGAGAGCAGTTTTGGCTCTTTTTCTGAAAATTTTATCTTTAAGATATATGGAGATGATTTTGCCATGTCGGCGCACTCACATGGTTCCGTTGGTGTAGACGCTGCTGTTCTCCTCCACGTACTGCACCTGGGACGGGTACACATGCTGCACCTGTTGAACAGTCTGTGCCTGCGAGAATCGGAGAGCACACGTGTAAACATATAAAAGCTAAAAACAGCAGCACCGGTGGTGATGTCGGCACCGGAGACCAGCTGACCTGTTGCTGGACGGGCACCTGAGTGGGCACCTGCTGGGCGGTAACAGCAGGCTGCACAGGCACGCTGGTCTGGAGGGGCACCGTGGACGAGGAGTCAGCGCCCGCCTCTGGGGTTTGCATGGCGCCTACACGGCACGGGGGGCAAAAACAAACAAATAAACAAACAAACAAACAAAAAAAAGCAGTGGTGTTTTTAAAAATTATATTTAAATACGAAATCTGTTCCAACATGACTTCTTCACACATTAACATCCGACTGGTGTTGGTTAAAAATGAATAATGGCGCTCATGTTACTACACAGCAGATATCTGATACGACATGCAGTTTACTCATGATATACATCACATGTAGGGTTGTTACGGTTTCACGGTGCCTGAGCACAAACTCACACACAATTAATTAAACACTCACAGGAACTTCGAACAGGTCTGAATCACTGATCTTTGTGTATATATAAATAAATAAACAAACTGGATAGCTCATGGCGTCACCAACAATGAAGCTACAGCGCAGTCATCTCTGACCCCTCAACGTTCTGAACGCACTGGGGGTCGTAATGGGAAATCATCTGTTTTTGCTGAGTGATTTTTACCCATCCAGGTCACTTAGCTCTCCTATTATTTTGGAAAAAAAAAGTTAGATCCATTATGTTATGGGGTCAAAATGACTTCCCGGTTTAAATATTACACAATAACAGCAAAGAACAGCTTAAAAGAGTAAACCTTTAAATACGGCTTGTCCGAAACAAGCCATAAGGAGAAACGTTTGCATACGAGTCGGTTATGTTACTCTCTACTGCAGCGTCACACGTGTTCTCTCGATAAAAACCAAGTTTAAGCAACTGAGGTAAGATATATCAGTAGACTTTTACAAACACATGTTTTGCAGGCTTTAAAGTGTCTATTCTGAATATAAAATTATGCGGCGTAACTTTTGGTTACGTCGAACGTTCACTGTGGTCATTTTCTGAAACGAATATTAGCTACGGCGCTAACGTTAGCTTAGGAAAAGAACCGCACATGGTTAACAGCAAGTTAGCTTGTGGTCAAGTTGGATATCTGCTTACAGATCAACACCACTGTTCACAGCACGTAGGAAACCGGAATCTGTTCGTCTTCACAGAATTAGTTCTTCTCTCCCAGAGTATAAAAAACACATTGGTGAGAAATCATGCGGGAGAGGAGGACACGTTTTGAAGATGATCAGAAGATGGAGGTTTTGCTCTTTCTTTTCAATTTGACCCGAGCTACTTCCGCATTCAGACGGCTCTTCAAAGAAAGAAAAGCAAGTAAAACATCCATATATTATACACACACACACACACACACACACACATTATATATAGATAGATCAGTGTCTATACTCCATCTTTATATTTGGCTCTTTTGGTTTATTCTAAAGTGTTACTTTCTAATCCCAGTGAAATCTCGCATTGATTATAAAATGCTATTATTAACCTATAAAGCACTAAACGGTCTCGCGCCACAGTATCTAAGCGACCTTTTGGTTTTCTATGATCCGCCACGCCTACTTAGATCAAAAGATGCAGGCTATCTGACGGTACCTGGAATAGTGAAGGCTACAGCAGGGGGAAGAGCTTTCTCTTATAGAGCCCCACAGTTATGGAACAGTCTTCCTATTAGTGTTCGGGACTCAGACTCAGGATTAAAACGTATTTGTTTACTCAAGCCTACCCTGACTAGACTTTGTTACGCTAAGCACAGTCCTAATAATCTCCTCTCTCCCTCTCTTCTGTCGAGCCCCACACGATTTTATAGAGATACTAGGAGATCCCGATCCTCTCCGGACCTGCCGGACCCGTTTAGGATGTCCTGCCTCTGGATGGAGCTCTCATCTTCTCCAATTCCAGATTGCTGGGACCACGGCTGCTTCTAATGCCAAACAGACTCCATATAAATCCATAATGAACTTTATTCACACTATCTGTTGTGACCCAGATGAGGACGGGTTCCCTTCCGAGTCGGGTTCCTCTCAAGGTTTCGTCCTCTAACATCTTGGGGTTTTTCCTCACCACCATCGCGCTCAATTGGGATAAATTTGCACTTTTCATATCTGTATACCATGTTGATGTTTCTGTAAAGCTGCTTTGAGACAATGTCTATTGCAAAAAAAGCGCTATACAAATAAAATCGAATTGACGAACAGTTACCATATCAACACAAAGCTAGTCATTTATATTAGCGATCAGTGATCAGAACTCTTTTTAAACTCTGTATCCTGTAACAATCTGCAGATGTGTACCGGGTACTTCTGCTTTAAAACGGGGGTATTTTTATTGTTGATTATTAGAGATTAGGATCGTTATCCCCCACTCTACATGGGAATAAGGATGCATTTGTGTTTAATCTCTGCACGGTCTGCATAAATTACAGCCTGTGGGCACTTCTACATCCTTTAGCGAACGCTGTTTTGCAGTTAAAAGCAGCACATGGGGTCATCTTGACAGTTTTCGTCCGTTGGCGCTCGGCGCCCCCTGTCGGTAGGGAATCGTAAAATGGCCACCAGAGCACTTCCGGTGGCTTCGCCTACTGCTGGTAGTTTAGAATTCTATCGATCTCTCTCTCTCTCTCTCTCTATTTAAAATATATGAACGTCTGAACGCTAAGAACACAATAAAAATGATATCAATATCAAGATCATGAATCATTTTATCTCACGCTCAGATCTACACCTGGCATTTATACGTTATCTACGTGTGCATTAGACTGGAATTGACAGTCCATGTTTGCAACACTGTTTTTTTTGTTTTGTTTACTGGGATAAATCACTCCTTCATGCAACGCTGATCTGACGCACTGTATAGACTGCATTTACACCTGCCTGAGCCTCCGGTTCAGTAGCAATGTTACTGCTACCTGATGGTGAAGGGTGTAACTGGGACCCTTGACGATCATTATTTCGAGGGTTCATAAGAGGTTGCCTCAGTGCCTCAAACACTGCGTGTATACCAATTACGCCACATTATGGGAATCCACAGATGTTCGTTTTAACACTGATAAGTAGCTGGAAGCAGTGGACTGGTTTAAAATCATCAAATAAGCAAATAAAGCAGGTTAGCCGTGTTTCATGCGTCAAGCGTACTGCAGTGTACAGCTATAAAACTATATTTACGGGAAGGAAATGTCTCGTGATTCTGTAAGGCAGTAGAAGACGTACAGTGTTTTAGGGTCTCAACAATTGTTAGTGTTTTTAAGATAAAAAGCCAGGTTCTTTAAGAAGTGGCTCATCCTAATGCTGGGCAATGCAACATGTTAGATATAGTGCTAAATTATTATTTGAATGTATGACGCATATCGGTACTTTGGTTTAACCTTTATATCCAATAACACTATTTCTTACAGTTCCCTCCACCCTTGGTAAACATGAGCAACGAAGGCTGTGAAAAATTCTTTATTGTTTAACCTTTCTTCTGCTCTCATGGATATCAAACAATTGCAAACAAAACAGGTTTATCAAAAAAAATATATATCTTGGTTAAACATGTGAGAAACAATTAATGGTACCCTTTTAGTCAGTACTTTCTGCTAGCTCCCTCTGCCAAGATAACAGCTCTGAGTCTTCTCCTATAAGGCCTGATGAGCTTGAAGGATACATGGCGAGGGATCTGAGAGCGTTCCTCAATACAGAATCTCTCCAGATCCTTCACATTTCAGGTCCACGCTGGTGGACTCTCCTCTTGAGTTCATCCCACAGGTTCTCTATGGGGTTCAGGTCAGGGGACTGGGATGGTCAGGGCAGGAGCTTGATTTTGTGGTCAGTAAACCATTTCTGTGTTGTTGATGATTATGTTTTGGATCATCGTCCTGCTGGAAGATCCAACCACGGCCCATTTGAATCTTTCTGGCAGAGGCAGTCAGGTTTTCATTTAATATCTGTTGATATTTGGTAGAGTCCATGATGCCATGTATCCTAACAAAATGTCCAGGTCCTCTTGCAGAAAAACAGTCCCAGAACATTAAAGATCCTCCTCCATATTTAACCGTGGACATGAGGGACTTTTCCATACGGCTACCTCTCTGTGTGCTCCAAAACCACCTCTGTGTTTATTACCAAAAAGCTCTATTCTGGTTTCATCTGACCGTAGAACCCGATCCCATTTGAAGTTCCAGTAGTGTCTGCACACTGAAGACGCTCGAGTTTGTTTTTGGATGAGAGTAGAGGCTTTTTTCTCGAAACCCTTCCAAACAGCTTGTGGTGATGTCGGTGACTTCAGATTGTAGTTTTGGAGACTTTCTGACCCCAAGACACAACTAACTTCTGCAGTTCTCCAGCTGTGATCCTTGGAGATGTTTTATCCACTCGAACCGTCCTCTTCACAGTGTGTTGAGACGATACAGACACGCGTCCAATTCCAGGTCGATTCATAACATTTCCAGTTGACTGGAACTTCTTAATTATTGCCCTGATGGTGGAAATGGGCATTTTCAATGCTTGTGCTGTTTTCTTGTAGACACATGATTGATTGATTTGACTTCATTGTCCACCAATGTGGAAATTCTTCTTGTGGCTTCTCATAAAACACACAATTATACACATACACATTAATATAAAGATTCTCCTCACAAAGAGTTGCTTACCCTTCATTTAATATTCTAATGATCACTGGTCCAGGCTGTAATATTAAACATTAAAATACTCTCAACATTACTTTTGTATACCATTTCCAAAACATCAAAACTCTTAATTTTACGCTTAAGAAGTAACCTTTGACTTGCTTTACACCAGTCTTCACGAACAACCGCATTTTTAAAATAAGCTTACTCACTCATTACTTGATGTTTAGAACAAAGTTGCACGAGAACCATATCAACAGCATAGTTAAACAGACCAGCTGTATTACTCTTCATTTGTAGCTCATTAGTATATATGGAGAACAAGAGTGGCGACAACACACAACCCTGTGGTGTCCCTGTATTTAAAACCAATCTCGACACTGCTTTATTAGACACCCAAAAACATTCACGAAACATTTGTCCAAGATGCGTGTCGGGCACGTCGGGCACGTGAGGTATTGCTGAAGAGCTGGAAGATGTGCAGATATAATCATGGGTATGAAAGTCCCCAAGAATAAACCCCGGCTGGTCCAAAGCGTCACAGAAACATTTTGTAATTTTCTTAGCGCTTCAGTATGTTTTGGTCCTGGCACCGTAATCGTGAATCAGAACCATAAGAATCAGCCCAAACTCTCGAGGTAAATAGAAGGGTCTTATTGCAGCAGAGATCTCAACCATGGGGCAGCTCTTGTCCGGTATTTTTTATTTTTTTTTATATTGTGTTGCCCAGTTATTGTCCAAATATAGAGAGAGTCCACCGCCAATTGATTTTCCCGCTGCTCTATTGTCCCGATCCGGTCTAATAAGGGTGCAACCATCCAGGTCAATATTGTGGTTATTCTCCGTTTCTGTTATTAAGGCATATTAAGTTACTGCACCTAAACAAATCTTCCGTCTTAACCCGATTGGTTAGTTCATCAAGTTTGTTATTTAGGGATCAGACATAAGAAAGAATAATCACAGGAGACAGGCGCCTTGTCTGTTTTTAATGCCACCCCTTGAGCCCCGTTTTTATTTTACCTTTATGTTGAGTCACTTTCCTTTGTCCCTCCTTTGACATGGATAGAAAATGTAGCGTTGCAGGGGTTCCTGAAGATTTACCGGTGCTCTCTTAGCGATGATACAAATCCCCGAGAGTAAATCCTCACGTGTGCGCCCACACCGTTCTCGCCAGGGGTCGAAAGGTTTTCCGGAATTAAGGAGAAGATCGAAATGCACGTGAACGCAGATTTTCCAGCCAACTCCGTTCTCATTTTCACTATCCCGTCGAGTCGTCGACCACATGTGCAACTTAATCGTAACGAAAAACAACTTGGACAAACTTAAAAGCACAAACAAACAAACAGAGAAGCTCTGGGTCTGCAGCCTGGCCACGCCCCGGAAGTGTGAAAACAGAAGTGTATCGGACTTCGTGTTTTCTGAAGCTCAACCTTTTGCCGCACTTCACAGCTACAGTCCTTGCTCTTACCCATTGTTATGAATGACTAAGTGAATTTGGCCTGTGTGTTACCTCATATTTATACCCCTGTGAAACAGGAAGTCATAGTCGAACAAATTTCCTGTTCCTAGTCACCCAGGTGTACTAATAAATAAGTAAGTAAGTAAGTAAATAAATAAATAAAAATATCAATGGGAATATACTTCAACTACATTTCTCAAATGAATTCATGGGGTTCCAATAATTGTTTTATTAAACAATTGTTTAAATTGTCTATATTAACCAAAGCTAATTATTTTTTATTTGCAATTGTCTGATATCCATGAGTATTTTTGTGAAATTTAATTTTTTTAAGGATTTTTTCACAGCCTTCTTTGCTAAAATTTACCAAGGGTGGTGATATAGGCGTACCAATCATTGTACCAATCATTTAATCATTTTCTAGTCGTGAAAAACAAAACAAAAAAAAAAACGAACAAACCCCAGAATACCAGTTATAGAGTTCTAACCATTTTACAAACCGATCACGATTCTTATAATTCATCAAGTCGTGAATTATCGTACAAAGTCGTCATATGTCGTAATACAGGAGCCCCACTGCACATTTCTACTAATGCTACAGCTCTCCTTTAAGGGAATAAAAATCAAAATAAAAACATTTCAGCCCAAATTCTGCTCTCCTAGCTTATTCCTCTCCCTCTCTAGCAAGGATTTTATTTGCATAATTTACTACTTATCTTTAACACACTAACACTTTGCACAATAAAATACGCACCGAAACAGACTCCAATTAATAAGAAACGTATAATAAAACCTGCGCACAAACCCCACACTCGCTCCTTTAACGACCCGACGGCGTCTGATTACTAAATTAAGAAAAACAACTATAAGTTTGCAGCTAAAATCAAATTAGGCGTACGCAACGAGAAAGATTACCTACACTGCCTACGCCTCGCATCTATCTCGCAGCAGCATAAAACACACACACACACACACACACACACACGGTGTAAATGTTTGTTAAAAAGAAGATGGAGCAGAAAGCACAGGGCTGAGAAAGAGAAAGCGCTTATCAGCCTGCGTCCATCTGCTCGAGCCCTGAAGAATCGCTGCATCTGTGACGTTACCGAAACACCTGGCCCAGCTGTGCTACTCGAGAGCAGCGGCAACCGTGACTCACCCATTACTCTGCATCAACGGCCTCGAAACTCAAGCCGTGAAAGGTTTCATCATGTTTTGGTTCTGATGAGAACCGACATGTCGAAGGTTGCTGGAAGGAATTAGTACATGGATAAAATAACTGAAACTAACCAGGCCTCTTTACACATTCTGACCGCTGCCAATGAATGGACCCTGTCGCAGTCATAAAAGGCGGTTAATAATTAAGCGTTTCCACGCTTCAGGTCTCGCGCGCCTCTCCTGAGCCTTTATAAACCCCCTCGCCTGAACTGGCTGCAGGCTACCCGAAATGACACGTCTACAAATTCCAAGATTATCACAAAGCCCCATGATTCATCAAACGGCCTACTGGGCGCAGTGTGTTGGAAAAATCTGGATCGTGATTCACCTCGATGAAGCGCTCGTGTGAGAGCGAAGGCCTCTCGCAGACGCTCGCCACACCAATACAAATACCAGAGAGGATATGAATAAAGGGACGTGTGCGCCGCAGGAATATCACCTTCAGTTCACCTGCATGACCTGCATACCCCACCTGTAACAGTTACAAAAGTGTGGATTTTATATTTCAAATATCTTCCTCCACAGCGTGGGGAAACCTCGTCACACGACAGAGAAGCCACGTGTTGTTCCGTATAGAAGTGTCTTGGTTTGGACCTGCCACTGCAATCACGCTCGGTCAGCACTACGCGTTCGTGGAACCCGTGCGAGCACGTGTACCGTAAAAGCTTTGCAGCCTCATCTCGAGTTTCATGTGGAATGAAGTTAAGGATGACGTCGGAAAGACTTATTACATACGAAGTCTCTCCTGGTTAATTATCCCCTCAGCTTACCGACAGCCCGAAAGACTTTCCCTAGAGGCTGAGCTCATGGCAACACGTCTCCCTCCTCCTCCTCCTCGCCTCCTGTTTATCATTTACCTGGAGGATACAGGTGCTGTTGTGTTCAGGAGCATGTGTATTCCAAAGTCTTATGTTTAGGAAGTCGTCATTTTCACTCTGCGTTTGGGAGTGCACATAAAACTGGATTTTAGGCTACTGATAAAACAAATAAACAGATTTAAAGCTATTAAAAAAAAAAAGAAAAGAAAAGAAAACGTAGCCGTGACCTGCAGAATTCTCATGCACAATAAACTACAGCCTCCAAACAAAGGCCACCTGCTCCCTGGCTCGCCCTGATGAGGAGTGGCGGAAAACTTGCCACAAACAGGCACCTGCCCGGCTTCTCCAGCATGCTCCCTGCCCCCCCGCCCGATCCCCGAGGCCCTCTGCACCTTCCGTGCATTCATGTGCTCCCCTGTGGCCCACTTATGTCCCGAACTCAGCCTGCCTCAAAAGCCAAGTGCTAACAAAGGGCCAAGAGGAGGGCAGCGTGCTCTCTCTTACTCTCCCTCCCTTCCTCCATCACTCCCTGTTTCTCACACACACACACACACTTGAGGCTTCATCGTGTGCAACCCCCTTCCTAGACAAATTTTTTACAGCTGCTTGGAAGGTTGTCTTGAAATGCTCTTACATCATTAGGCTGTTACTCCAGCGAATCAAATGCTACAAGAGCACCTGTTAAACGCAAGCACGCTTAACGCCGACCGAACCGCACATTTTTTTCTTCTTACACCGCATCACAAGAGATCAGATACAAGCTAACAAAAAAAATTCCTAACTTGACAGTCATAAGAGCAAAAAACAAACAAAAAAAAGTCCAAAACTGACTGATAATGAAAATGAAGTATTAACCTTCATAAAGCGATTTGGGGAAAAAAAAAAAAAAAAAAAACAGGATACAAAGAACAGGTGGTGCGGCCCTATAACGAGATCTGATAACCAGCCCTTTGACATCCTGTCCTCAGGTGCGGACATGCGGGGGAATATGGCGGGCTGAAAAAAAACTCAATCACCCCAAAAACACTTGGTCTGTTAGAGAGCGAGCGAGAGAGAGAACGAAAGAGAGACTCCCCCCGACTATTCTGTGACACAAATAACAGAAGTAAAAGCTGCTCATTAGTCCTACTACTTTACATAATTAATCTGGAAGCAATTTTCACGTTCTCTTCCTAATCGACGATTCTGTGACGCAATCACTAGTGCTACATTTTTGTTGCGCCCCCCCCAACCAAAAAAAATTGTCCACAAATCTGACAACTTGAACAACCGCTTAAAGCGACTCCACAGTGAAATGCTGTTACTGTTGACAATCAAGCATCACACATCGAAATAGTGGGTCTGAGTGATTCGTTTGCCAGTCCTCCCCCTCCAGGTCAGCCTAGCGAGCACCTGTCGAGCTCCTTACAACCTGCGTGTGGTGCACAGCTGTTTCTCCACCTAATGAAGACAACAGGGGGACCGAAGAGGCGGCGGCACGTCTCACTATGGATTCTGATGCAATCCTGAGAAACCATTCGCAAAACTGAGACGGCAAGGAATTCTGATCGAGGGGAGAAATAATAATAAATTAATATTAATATTAATAATAATAAAAAAACTGATCTGTATTTGTCTGTCAAGTTTAGGTGCCAAGAGACTTTCATTCCAGTGCCAGAGATGCTGCGATCGCTATAAATCACACGAGACAGAGGAGTGTTCAAACTGATCTCCTAACAGATGACATCCCTTTTATATTCGTTCGATAATTTCACACGCAAAAATGCACACCACAGTCACTGCTGTAGGACGACCGATACGTAGAAAAGCCATGAAGCGAGATGAAGTTTCTGTATCTTTTTGTACACCAGGTGCATTTGGTAAGATTAGTCTTTATGGTTAGGTGTGTTCAACATTTGAATAATTCCCTCCCATGTCCACGAAGCTCCTCCCTCCAGGATCTAGTGATCTGTAATTCCCTCCAATGTTTACGAAGCTCCGCCCCAGGATCTACAGTGGCCCTTGGAGTAGAATGTCTTTAAAATGACTGACAGGAGGCGCATACGAAAAATCCCCAAAACCAAAAACATTTCGGACCGCAAGTTAATTTTCCAAAGACGCTCTCTCAGCAACTTAATACACTTCCACGATCAATCATTTTCACACATCTAGGTTATTCGCACAAATAAGGAATAATAAAATAAAACCAACAACCCCACAGTATTACACCTTTAATGATCCAGATGTTGCATTACACACACACTTAGGGCCTTGAACAATACAGATGTGTAACTGAACTGAACAAACTCTAAAGCAAGGATTTACACAAACACTCTCTCCTGAAGCACACACACACACACACACACACACACAGAGAAATTCAGTGGTAGGAAAATTACTGTTATAGGATCACCCAAAGAAACTAACTGTATCAGGATCCATCCAATCATCACACAGGCCTTGGTATGAGGCTACTTAATGATCCAGCTGTTGTGCAGATGTACAGATGTCAGGTCATGAACAAGACAAGAAACTCAAAAACGAACGGGAGGTGAACTGGACAATATTACACCCGTATCATATCCACACGAGACGAACACAAACTGAGCAAAACTCCCAGCCTTCAACCCTGAGGAACCTGCTGAAGTGCTGACATCATAATAACACCGAGCTTATTTCTCAAGCGTCAAAACAAAAGACCAAATTGTTAACTCTGGACAGCTAGGCTAGCCTATGCTAAGCTAACAGCAGCTATAAGACAGCGCTATAACAATAGATACCGGAGCAAAACCTGAGCTGGGTTAACCCTCAGCTATCTGCCTGCCATTCCCCTAACGCGCTTTAACACCATTTCATCTCTCTTCGCTACATTTCAGCCTAATTCCTCCTACATATAACCTATATACGGTCAACAAATCCGTCCCTGGTTCAATTAGCATTATTAAGACACCTGCTCGAGAGTGTCAAGGTACTCCGCGTATTAGCTAGGAACACCAAGAGTTGTTATTACAACGACACAAAAAAGCAGCCATTTTAGAGAAATTAAAGCGTCGCGTGAAGGTTCTAACGAGCAATAAATAAACAAACAAACAAACAAACAAACAAACAAGGAAAACTAGCATGTGTAGCATCCGTCAACTTCAGCGTGCTAGCAATTAGCTTCGGAGCGGAGAGCGCCTCAGAACACCTGCTCCTGCGCCCTCAGGAGAAACCATGCCGGGAGCGTCTAAACAGACACATCCGCAGAAACAATACACACCTCGGCCAAGTCAGGAAACAAGTTCTGGTTCGCTATTAGACCTTATATTCGACAGGAATTACAATCCAGAAATGAACGACATCTTTACTTCATAAAAGTATTCGCGAGAGAGAGAGAGCGCGCGCGCGAGAGAGAGAGAGAGACGGACACATCTGTGCGTGGCTAAGCTAGCGTTAGCTCCGATGAAATCATATCCGTGTTGCTAGCCGACTTAGCAGCCTAGCGCATCTGGAAACGTGGCCACAATTAACAATACAGCAGATATTTCATTTGTGTAGCAAAGCGTCAGCGTGTACAAGCTGTAGGAGAAGAAGGGGGAAAAAATACCCCAGAAAGAAAACCAAGCAGCCGCGAGATATTCACCTGAACGGTGTGTGTGGAGATGAGGATGAGGATGGCAGAGGCGGTAAGGATGGAGCGCGAGGTGCTGGTTGTTGTTGTTGGTGGGTTACAGTCGCCACGACTACGGTGACTATGGCGCCGGATCGCAGGGCAACGGTTGCTATAAAGCGCATCGTGAACACAACCTAACCTTAGAGTGACGAGAAGCGTATACGTCACGAAGGGGGCGGGGCCACTACGCACAGCAAAGAATATTCGACCGGAATATTTCGCGTCGAGTAAATTCAACTCGGCGAACGCAAATCATTAAAAAACATAAAGAAAGCGACGATTTTAAGGGCTTATTTATTTATTATTATGAAAATTTTTTTTAGACAAGCCTCCATTTTAGATATTGTAAGCAAATAAATTATCATAAGAAAAACGTTAAACTCTTCGGATAAGCTGCATCTTTTAGCAACACCTCACACAAATAGTCATTAACAATGGATTCATTTGGGCGAAATGAGTGCTAAATTCTTTTGTTTAGCTCTATGAGGGCGGGACTTCCCCGTTCAACGTCATCGCCATAATCAAGGTTGGTAGAACGAACAGAGAAAGGAACTGAGCAACGTCTGTACCTGCATACTACCCTACTAAGCAGCATGCCAAGATAGTACTCGACTATTACCTGTAGGTTGCAATGCATACTGTTTAGTACAGTAGTATGCACTTACATATTCTAAGGTTTTTTTTGTTTGTTTGTTTGTTTTTTAATTTGATTAAAAATAATAATAATAATAATAATAATAATAATAATAATTAGCCTAGCACCTGAAATGATAAAGTTTGGAACTTCAATAATCAGATATTGTACTGAACTCCTCTCTCTGTATCATCATGCTTAAATATGTAACACACATAGTTATCATAATCACCACAGTAAAATCATGTTAAATGTGGATTAAAAAATGTCAACGATATTAGTATCAGATTTATTTCAAACACATGTAGGACACATTGTTTTCATGATCCACTATAGAAAAACAGTATCATGGTTAGGGTTGTATCGCTCAGCTACTGAGTTCTGACGTACAGTATGGACTGAAACAACACACATCATGCAAATGAACGCAGGACATAATTTGTCTCAATAATCAGCTGCCATCGTGACTCTGGTTGTTTTGCATAATTTGGCAACGGAAAAATGGGGTATCAAATACGTAATGAACATAATTCCCATCTGGCACCATTGTAAAATCATGGTAGTGTCACAGTTCGGTTTGATAACGATGGTGAAAGTCAAAGTTAACTACAACCTATAGAAAAATCAACAACAAACATTAGTTTGGGCAGTAAATCATCCTCACACACACCCCCCGACCCACCCATACACAAACACAAACACAAACATACACACACAGATGACGCAAATTCTCTCTAGATTTATGGTTTGCAGATTTATGTTAGACAAAAGTAAGATAAGCATGCCAGATAGATGTGAATAGACTTTCTCAATAAATCAAAATCACAATTTATTTTTTCAATGAAGGTTTGCTCAGGCAAGATCAAATTTACTGTAGACTAGAAGGCAATGGCTACTCCTGACGGATTCGTGCTTCTTGTTTACCACGAAGCGGTCGTGTGAAGAACTCTAAAGACCTATCATCGTCGTCATCATTATGATCATCTAAAACTGCTCTACAACCCTTCGATTGAATTTGTTGCAAGTGGCTCTTGTTGACAAGAATCACACACACACCAAAAATAGTATCTCCTTCCTGTGATATTGTTGTACGGAAGTACTTATGGGGGGGGGGGGGGGGGGGACGACCTCATAAACATCTGGTATGATTTGAAATAACCTTCTGGTCACTAGGACAGAAGAACAAGCAGACTCTCTGACTCATAATAAGGTGTGCAAGTGCATGATGGGGAAAATTACCCAACTGTATTACCCTCCAGCAAAACAAGACCTCACAAGATACAGTCGTCTATCCATGTTCTTCATGATTACACCTCCCCCCCCCCTAAGATGCAACCGATATACCACACTCCGAGCCAAGATAATGAAGCTTTTGACTCTAATGCTGCCGGTTATGCAAAACATCGTAATTAGAGCTTTTAAACTCAATTTCATTTAGTCACCGTTGACGTTTGCATTTACGGTTTTCTCGGCGTCGTTTCACTGAACCACTTGCCCTTAACCTCAGTGTTTGAGAAAGAAATAAAAAAGCACTAGTACTGTCATGATTGCAGCTTTAAAGAAACAGAATGGTGATATTTAAAGCCTTCATTATGTAACTGATTAGCGCTTGATGCAATAGATCATGTCTGAGACGGTTTTGTTGTTTATATACATTTCCACACAAGAAATACCTTATTTTTCAAAGATAACTGGATGAATTTTACATTCAGACGAGGTCGTGTTTACCATGTTTTTAAACAGACTGCTCCCGTGGTATTCATGACTAAATGTTTACATTTTGTGAGAGCAACTGGCGGCCGTTCGGTTAGCAGTTGATGCTTAGTGTAATTAGTGTCGTTTTAGTCACCGAGAAGCCTCTTCTGTTTAATTCACCAACAAATCGGAGAGAAATGTTGATCTTCCTAAACAGTTTTCATGGTCACTACCCTTTATAATATCCGTGTAAAAGACTTAATGTGTACATGTTCACTAGCTAGCTATGCTGCTAGTCTCAGTGAATAAATCGTTAGCTTGGTGTCCATTTTTTTTCCAGTGTCCTCGTAGGTTTTCACAAATTTCACGAGTTTTCTTTCACAGGACTGAGAATTTAGATAAAAAAAATATATATATAACAATTTCAAAAGTTACAATATATAAAAACAAAATCCCGATCAGAAGCCTGCAATTCACTTCATTCGGTTATGAGACTTCAGATACATTCATGTAAAAAAAAAAAAAAAAAATTGTTCATTTTTTTTTTATTTATCCCATGACTCAAAGACTACAAAAAGGTCAGCGAGTAGATATACAGTACGTATGATCAAAGTTGGCCGTCTATCACCCCTCCGTGTAGACGCATGAGAGCTGGCTTGGGCGTCGGTCCAAGTGATGTGCACGTATGTGAAGGTAGTTATCATCTGACACGGAATGCTCCGGATCACCTAAAGAATCCTCAGATCTGCCCTGTGGATCAAACTCTGGAGTCATAAAAAACATTCAGGTCATTAAGATGAATGGAAAATTGTGTATGGTACGGTGCATTTGTATATGATTACATGTAAATGACTGCGCACCTCCGATGCTCGACAGAGCTCGGTGGATAAGCTCAGGTTCCTGTTGAGCTGTGCACGAGGAACCCAGACTGTCCTCGAACACGGGGATCTGCATCATGGAACAGGCAGAGATCTGCTTTCCTGTCCGCGCCGACCCAGTGTATGAAGGCGAGCACACCGTCTGCGCATGACTCGGGAAACCTGAGGAGTGTTGTGACACACACACACACACACACACACACGTACACGCACACACACACACAATAGGTTTTGGAGCTGAAAGCTGTTCTTTAAACAGCTCATTAGAATTTATCTAACCACCGCTGTGCCATGCCTCTCAAATCAGCACAAGCGTGGCGTGGAATTTGATCAGATTATTTCCTCTGAGCTTGGAAAAACATTAGAAGCCACCCTAGCCAACACAAGATAAGGTCTACATCAGACAGACCTATTTTTGACTTTGCCTAACAGACAGCCATCTGTTGCTCCTGAAATGGAAGCACGAATTCATGAATCATTCAGCTGGACTTCTTCGGCCTGGCCACAAAAAGTCAATATGCATCGGGAATGCTGTCTTGAATACGCATTGGGTTTTGTCTCAGTGCAAACTCCCAAAGGTTACCGAGATTCTTTGTTGAAAAATATTAGCAATTGGAATGAATATTCTTTTTCTAAATACCATTTTGGCAATAAGAAACAGGTTAAAAAAATATTAGAAGAAACTGACATTGACTGTGAACTTACTGTCCTGAGGAGGAGGGAGGGATGCTGCGGTGTGCTCCGGGTATCCTGGAAGTCGGCTGTTTATTTGTGCTGCCACCATGTGGTGGTGCGAATGAGGAACTGAAGGTGTGGCCTGGTGGGTCGGATGCTGTGTCACAGGAGCATCAAACCTACAAAAAAATAATAATAACTTGAATCCATTTTTATACCGCTGCTGAAATCCTGAATCTGATTGGTTAGAAGGTGTTCCTGTAACAGCACTGGCTGTAATTCAAACGAATTATCATTTAATTATCAAATCCGATAATTGCAAACGCTCCATATAATCCATTCTGTGGTTTGACAAAGAGACGTCGATTTAACATTGATGGAAGGAGTCTCCAGTGGCAGCGCTTCGTAACGTAACGGTAGCGGTTGTGTTTTGTTCCTTCATATTTATACCTCAACAATTTGTCAAGGATCGCAGCTTATCTTTAATTAAAGATCACTTTTTTAGGTTTAGGACCTGCTAAAATGCTTCATGAATTAGACGGAAAACGGTTTCAAAAGATTCTTATTACAACAAGAATTTTACAACCGATTTAACACACAGAGTGACAATTACACCACTCCGCACCCCCTTTTTCCAGATTGTTTGAATTAGTGAATTTCGGCTTCCCTCTGGGAAAAGGCTATAGCTTCAATCAAAGCACAGTCTTAAGACCAATGAGGCAGAGGACAATTTGCTCTTAGTAGCTGATTCTCTTTTGTTGCACATGGCATGGCGCATGTACCGCTGGTGCAGCAACAATCGTGGGCCGAGCGTAACCATGAGCATCTGGCTCTGGTAATACCGCAGCGGTTCCCGCTCATTGATTTTGAATTGCAGCACCAAAGAAACAGATCTCCATGGGCTGGCTGTCTAAGAGCGTCCCTGGCAATCTTAAATTGTAAACTTCATTTAAAATAAATAAATAAATAAACGCTTTGCCATAGTAGACGCGTACGACTCACAAAAGCCCGTCTGGTGTCTTTCACAAGGCAGAAAAATGGCACTTTATTTTGATCAGATTATTCCAACTATGAGCTTGTTGCCATAAAGCCATGACAACCAATGACCAAGGACTTTGTTGCAGATCAGAGAGAAAGAGAAAGATTGTTGGGGCATTTCAAACTGTCATAGCAACCCGCTTTGCCAAGGTGAACACAAGAAGAATGCAAACTAAATAACAATTCTGTCCATGGCAGGTTCCTTCATTGAGAGTGGACCAAAACATAGTATTGGGGAGGGGCGGCGGTGGGAGAAAAAACATACCGCATTGATGAGAAAGGAGAGGAGAGGATTATGCGGACCAATTCATCACCCTTTGCAAAGACGCACAGACACAAACGTATAGAAGTGATGCCAGCTTAACGTGGCGTCTAAAATGTGTGTGTCTGCTCTAACCTGTTGAGCGAATAATAATGTACCTGATGCGATTTAGCATGAGCAGACTCTTTTCTTTTTTCTTTTTCTCTCTTTATTTCTCCATGGCAGCGAGCAGTTTTAAGCCCAGCTGGAACCTTTAGGAAGAGCGTGAAGTCTGTGGTTCGAAGGGCTCGGTTTAAAACCCTCATTATTGCTCATTTGCTATAATGGCCTCTGTGAATGGAAATGCTCTTGTTCGCTAGTTGGAGACAAGCGAGTGAACAAATGAATGAATTCTTGGGCAGAATTCAAAGCCATTACATGTTATTTCGTTTGACGTTTACAAATTTTTAGCCTCATTAGAGTGTTCATTCGAGTTGGCAGCCTTTATGAGTTATAGCTCAGGTTCTCTTGCTCTTGCTCCTGTCGGCAAGAATGTTTGTGAATTGGAGAGATAGTTCATCACCACGTCTAACAGTGAACGGACGGGCTTTATCAGAGTTAACTATGCAAGGTCAGGATTGAACTGTATGAACTGCAAATGAATTAAACATGCAAGTGGGTGTATTAAAGAATCACCAGACACTTTAATAGCAACACTGGAATGCCTGCTCATTCACTCACAAGATCAGGTGTTCTTATTAAAGTGACCAGTATGTGTATGTTATAACAGCAATAAATGCAGCCGTGTCGTTGCAGAGAAACCAATCACTCGTAAACCTGTGATTTGAATCACGGCGGGCGCTAACATCAGAGATGCTGTTATAGGAAATCAATATAAACCTTCCGACCAATCAGATTTGAGAATCCAACAAGAAATGCCATTTATCCATAAAATAATATTTTTACCGAACAAATATTATGTGTATGTATATTTTTTACTAGTGAATAAGTAACATTTGTGCAGATCGAATGCAGAAAAAGAAAGCTTCACATTTCCTTTAGAATGATGAAATACCTGCTGTTCGATGGCGGTAGTGCAGACAATGGGACATGAGAGCCACAGGCGGAATGCTGAACCTGACCAGGAGTCACCTGGCTGGACTGGTTGAGAGAGAACACACCTAGCAAACAGACACACACACTCAAAGTCCCCAGTGCACATTTAAGAAAGTCTCACGCAAAGCAAGCATACAGTAACCGGTGTACCTGTGTACATGTCAGCAGGAAGACAAGGAGAACGGCTCTCAGTCAGCTCCAGCGGTGACAGGTTGTGCTGCAGAGGCTGGATAGTTAAACATTCAGAAAGTCCATCCCGGTAGACCTCAGTGCTTGCCCTCAGCTGTTATACAGAAAAGAGAATGTAATTATATACTACACAATGGGTTTGAAATCTAAATTCCAGATGGACTTTTTATAGGTTATGCAGTAGTACTGCAAGTAGGCTGCATTGTACATTTCACAGGAGTTTATTCGAATATAAAATGTTAATAACGATGGCCTAAGGGATAATTCTTTCTTACATAATACATGACAGAGCTAAGCTGTAGGAGTTCAAGAACCTGATCGACTCCCCGTGCTATGATTCTGGATTAGACGTGGAAATAATACAATACAGGGTGCTGTTAGGTTCGATTCCAGGAAAGCTTTGAGATCTTAGAGGCTTTAGAGATTTAAACCAGGCGGGAGAAGGCTGGACAGGGATCTAAACTGTAACGGACCTATATGGTGGTCTGAGAAAATCCATCGAATGTCACTGTTTGAATCCACTGAATTCTGGCAAACGGCCAAAAAGTTTTTGATTTGTTTTGTTGTTGTTTTTTCTGCCTATAACCGTATTTAACGTTTCAACTTCAATATATTTGATGTGGTAATGGTTTTATTTCAATCCTGTCAAGGCTGTCTTCCTGCAAAAATATCAGGTAAAAACTTGCCAGTCAACCTAAAATCTTAGTGAAGTGTGATTTCCTCACACGTCAAGTTGGATAGCTACTTGGATACCTATGTACCTTTTGTGAACAGGATGTACGCCTAAATAGTTCAGTTTGTAATCGGATACAGGCTGTCGAAATGTCCGTCACAGCCCGAGTCCCACAATGCCATCTTTAAATGCAATTTTTGCCCTTTTCACTTTTAACCAGACTTTAAAATTATAGAGCTTATATATATATATATATATAGGAGAAAATTCCCGTGGCTCTGTGTGTGTGGAGTTTGCGTGTTCTCCCCGTGCTGCGGGGGTTTCCTCCGGGTACTCCGGTTTCCTCCCCCAGTCCAAACACATGCATGGTAGGCTGATGGGCGTGTCTAAAGTGTCCGTAGTGTATGAATGGGTGTGTGAGTGTGTGTGTGATTGTGCCCTGTGATGGATTGGCACCCTGTCCAGGGTGTACCCCGCCTTGTGCCCCATGCTCCCTGGGATAGGCTCCAGGTTTCCCCGTGACCCTGAAAAGGAGTAAGCGGTTGAAGATGGATGGATGGATGGATATAGGAGAAAATGTCCAAATATCATCCTGTTAAGGGATTTTTGTCAGACTGCCCTAAATATTGTTTATTTTTGATAGTACCATCATTTTAATGGTAGATATTCCACCAACAGGAGAAAGCCGGGGGTTCAATACATGGCCCCTGGTCTGGTAAAATGCTGACCCCCCAAAGTATTTTTCCATCCATCCATCCAACTTCTATACCGCTTATCCTACTGGGTCACGGGGAACCTGGAGTGTATCCCAGGGAGCATCGGGCACAAGGCGGGGTACACCCTGGACATGGTGCCAGTCCATCACAGGGCACGATCACATCCACACCACCATTCATACACTACGGACACTTCAGACACGCCAATCAGCCTACCATGCACGTCTTTGGACTGGGGGAGGAAACCCCCGCAGCACGGGGAGAAGGTGCAAATGTGCAGGAATCGAACCTCCAACTCTGGAGGTGTGAGGGCTAACCACTAAGCCACCGTGCACCCCCAAAGTATTTATGAAAATATTTATTTAAAAATTAAAAAACCTTTTAAAGGTCATCGTCAAAACAACACGAACTCATGGGAAGTTCGTACAAATAGGAGTAATTAACAGCGGACTTTCATTTCCAGATGATTTCATACAAGTGAAGCTGTAAGGCAAAGTATGAACGCTCCAATTCTAAAATAAATAAATAAATTCTTGAAGTACAAAAGGTGGATGCTTGATGATATAGTTTAGTACCCTGTTTTCTGATTCTGTTTTCGGTCTCATCCCGAGAGAGAGCGAGCGTGGCTGTATATTTTCATTACAATAGTAGCGACGCCTGTTTTCCACATATTTACTTAACTGATCTTGGTCTTCAAAAGTGTATTACTCCAGTGTGATTCCTGTTGGGTTGGAATGAAAATCCATCAGTCCTTTGCAGATAATATCGAGGATGCCTGGTTTACAGCTTTAAGCCATAAATAGAAGGATCGAGGATATATTCATGCTCAAGTATGTATGTCGTGAGGGCTTTGGGGAAGAGACGGTGTTCGGCTCGCTTGAAGCCTGATGCTTTTCTCTATATACGTGAGCATTATTTTGACCCTAAGGAACAACTGCCTACACTGCGCTTTAAAGCTTAATAAGACTGAAGAATTCATAAACATCTTTATAGTATAGATTACAGCAAATCTCTATAAAGAGCCTGGCATGTGGCATAGCCTACATGCTCAAATTAAACGCAGGCTATTTGAAGCATGTCACTGACAAAACATATGCTCGAGAAGAAAAAAAACATAATAATTAAAAAAAAAATCTCATTTTCTCTTCCAGTCCAAAAGCGGCATACCCCTAAGCAGCTGTATCTATGGTGATGCCATTTGTTTTTCCTTTCCGTGATAATGAGCACAGCTCCTACACGAGTTCGAAGTCTGCCCTTGAAAACGATTGTTATGTATCATAAGCATATGATGGCACATTAAACGAAAAACATGTAGACAGAACAGAAAAGCACATTACCTAAAGACTTATTATTTTTGCAGTGACCAACATGTTTTTATTGCAGATTTAGTGTCCAGATTGTCATATAAGTTTAGCAAGTGCAGCACTGGTGTGACATTCCCCTACTGCCTTTTCTCACCTTCTTCCTGGCCTGCTGCTCCTTGGTGGAGTGTGATTTGACGTGCTTTCGTAAAGAGCTGGGATCGGTGTAGCGTTTTTGGCAGCCTTGAATCTGACACGCGTAAGGTTTCTGAAACAGATAGCAGGTGCTGTAATTCAGGAGTGCACCTGCGCCACCTTAGGACATCAGCGTGCTCAGTTCTGTATTTCGAGCGCAGACTCACCATGTCGACATGCGTGCGCTGGTGCTTGGCGCGGTCGCTGGAGTTGCTGAAGGCTTTCTGACAGCCGGGGTGCTGACATGTGTACGGTTTCTCTCCTGTGTGGCTCCGTAGGTGGATTTTGAGGTTCTCTAGGCGAGAAAACGCCTTCTGGCAGCCTTCAAACTGGCATAATTAAAACAAGGAGAAGAGAGGGATCATTTGAAATGTTCATATCAAATAGTTTCTTGAACAGAACAGGCACTTGACCTGAGGACCAACCAGTATTGTCTCCACATGCTTTAACCAGGAGGGGTCAGTGTTTTACTGTTCAAATCAATTAACCCGTCTTTTTGTGAGTCTTCTCGTTGAGTTCATTGCCCACTTCCTACAGATCCGGCGACTGACATCGACGTGAAGTCATTTTCTAGTCCTTAGCATTAAAACAATGCTGTTTATCATTAATGCAAGTAACTCGTTAGTGACCAGGTTTTGATTTCCCCTTTTCCTCATTACAAAAAAAAAATTTTTTTTTAAAAATTAAAATCCCACAGTATTAGCAAAATTTTTCAGTGAGCTCACCGTTAAGGTATGCAAAGCCTCTGCTCTTTGTCCTCTCCATGGTCAACTCTGGAATGTCTATTAACTTGGCTGAGAGTGCATAAAAGCTATTGAGAACCTATGACCTCGTTTAGAATTGCAATGGAAACACAACTATCTATTATTACATTACGTCTTATTTGTGTGCTCTGGCACAATTAGGATGGCTGAGATTCTTTCTCATGCGTTCATTACACGTTCAGCGCTTGCCTGGGCTTTGATCCTTTGTCAAATAATATTGATTTCCTGTTTTCATAAGACAAGAATGCGGGCTAAATATAAATAAGTACTCGGGAGTGTGAGAGCACGCCGCAGCCCAAATGGCTGTGATCAGTGGTGAAATGAGAAAATTCAAATGATGGCATTAAATCCTTAATCCCCTGGGTGTGGACACAAATAACCTTGCCCTGATAGATACAATTTGGTTGATGTAATTGGGTTAGAAACCTCAGTTTGATGTTTGGAAGAGTCAATCTGGAAGGCTTTAAACCATGATTAGATTGGAAACCTTCAATCCCATTTGGCAACGCTGATGTCTACATTAGCTATCTTCTCTAGACTGCCAAATAGAAATCCTGAGATGTCCACGGCAATATTTTCTGTAAATCTTAAATAATAGCGTGATTTAAAGTATCGATAAAGACAATATGATATGATTTATCAGGTGGGGGTTGCCATTTTTCTTCATTGCCCTGTCTCTCAAGTCTTCAGATTTTTAAAGGAAAAAATAACAAATGGATGACAAATTAAAGCAAAGGAAATAAACAACGTAAACGGCCTTAATTAGGAGTTGGGCCTCCACAAGCTGACAAACCAGCTTTACTATCGATTGGCGTCCATCCATTTTCCATACCTCTTATCCTACACAGGGTTGCTGGGCCTGGAGACTATCCCAGGGAACTTGGGTTACAAGGTGGGGGACACCCTGGACGGGATGCCAACCTATCGCAGGGCACAGTCGCACACACGTTCACACACTACGGACAATTTGGGAATGCCAATCAGCATGTCTTTGGACTGGGGGAGTAAAACGGAGTACCCCGAGGAAACCTCCGAAGCATGATGGGAACGTGCAAACTCCACGCACACAGGCCGGAGGCAGAATTCGAACCCCTAACCCAAGAGGTCCAAGGCAAATGTGCAACCACTAAACTACCACGTCCCCACTCCTTGGTATCAGGAGGTCTACAGTTCTTAGAAGCTCTACTGGAGCAATGAACGTCATAATTCCAATAGATTTTTCCCCCAGTCTTTGTTTTGATGATGGTCACTCCAGAATGCCCCATCGGTTGTCAACTCGGTCGAGTTCTGGAAACTCTAAAAAGACAAAACATATCACTGAACCACTCGGTGAGTCCTCCTGCTCCGGCCGGATGTGGGCGGAGACATCTAGGACGGAAAAGTTTCATCGTAGGATGAAAGTGATAAGTTGAAAGAACTTTGTATTGATTTGGTGTGACACTTCTCTCAAAGGGGACAAATGGACCCAAAGTGTTGCAGCAAAAATAAATGCCCCCTATAGCATAACTACTGTCATCCATCTGTATCTTTCTGGAGAAATTACCCATTTTTGTGGGACCTCAAGAACTGGCCACATTTTTCCCCTATAACTTTTTACAATCACCGTTCCTGTACTGAATTATTAACCCTCATTTTCACTAAACCTCATCTGAACTCCAAAGAACAATCCTTTCATGCTGTTTCCCACAATTATTGCTGTTTTTTTCCCCCCATAGAAAAGAAAAGGCATCAAATTATAGCTGTGTTTCAACAGCACAAACTAGCATTTGTGCTGTTGACATTTAATGATAACTGGGTAGCTCATGCGCCTGGAAGTTAAAGTGGGTACTACTACAACTTGGCTTTTTTTTCCCTCTCTTTCTCTCTTATTTTTTTTTTTTGGCTTTTTTTTCTTCATTATGTCTTCGCTTAGATTGGCCTCTCATTACGTGTTTGTTTGAGAAGCCGAGTGTCTTGGACTGGGATTAAACACTTACTCAACAAAGGAGCCAGGGGAAGGGAAGGCTTTGCTGTTTCACAGTCCTTTCTTACAAATGAAGAGTAATTTTTCAAAGCACCAATAAAAGAAAATCCCACAGCAATTATGCCTAAGGTCTACTTCTAAATAACAACTGCAAACAACTAACTGCATCGAATGTGTGACAGTGCTCTTCATCCCCTTTCTCGTTTCTTCCAAAGACCCCTCGAAAGGCGTTAGGGATAGAAATAATAGCACTGACATTTTTAATCATCATTTACACTGTAGGCTGCCCTACGAACTCTCGCCTAAGTGGAACACAGGGTGGAAGAAAATGACTCAAATCAGTCAGCATTCAGCCCAGCGCTAGGGCCAAGAACAAATATAACATCAAGCAGGTGCACTCGGAGTAGCCTTTCAGGTTTATTTAATAAAGCCCTGGACCGTGCTGGCTCCTCTGAGAGACTGAAGGCCTGAAAAGACAGCAGCGTGTCTCCTCAATTCTGCAGTCAGTCAAAAAACTATGGCAGCCCGCCATCCACACAATGACACACAATGCCAGTGCCATCCCAATGCCAGCAGTCAGCCTGGTAACATCTCTCCCTCTCCTCCTATTTCTACTAAACAACATCATTTTTCTCGTTTTTCTTTGATCGCCATGGCGTGGTCTTTGGTCTTTCGACATTTTCGATTGGCGTGAGTAACAGGGTACTTGTGAGGTTGTTATCGGGTTGTTGATGAAAATTTCTTCATCGAATTCTTCAAATCATAGCTTTATATTATTGTGTATGCTCTAATTAAGTTATCGTTTCTGTAGCAACAACTAATTCACAGGGACTTGTATGACGGACTCTCCACGTAACGTAGGGCTAAAAAGAAATGGATTTAACGAAGAAACACGTCACGGTGTTAGTAAGGAGTTAGTTACAGTCAGTAACAGTGACTTCACGTCGCACCACGTCACGCCACTGATTATTTTCCTACGATGTAACCAGCATGCTTGTGTTTCATGCTCGACTATTACAGTACATTAAGCTCAATTATCCAGACGTGAATTGTCTTGAATTGGTCTTAAAATTGGCAATAAGGATGCTGTCATATTCACATTGAACATGAAGGCTACACGAATCACTACAGAGAGGAAAAGGGCAACGTTGCCTGTAGAAGCCATCCACCTTCCCGCCATACGACTGCTTCAAGCCGCCAAAAGTTTCAATAGGTCACATGATCATCAGTGCATTCAGTACTTCATACAAGGCTTGAATTTCAAGTGTCTCAAGATGGAGCATTTGTCTGCTTTACAACAAATCTTTTATGGTTAGAAATCTGGAGAAAAGCAAGACCTCTTTCTTTCTTTCTTTCCTTCTCCTTAATAGCGAAGAAATAGGACTAACCACGGCTGCCGAAGGTGACTAAAGACATAAAATCCACAAAGCACTCAGTATAAGAGTTCCTGGAAGAGACAAACAACTTAAAAGCAATCCTTAAAGATCCTAGCTGTCTGCTATTTCTGGTGGACAGGCCAGAGTTTCTCCCTGCTACTATGGTAACTCTGAGCACGAATACCTGCTCTTTGGGTACAAAACTCCAGCTGTCAGTTCTTCACTGCAGTTTATTGTCTGCTGCACTGTAATTTTCATAAAGGCTACAAGGAACACATATAACAACTAACGTGATGAAATGAAGGTATAATTTTTCAACTTAAATACCGCCTTCAAAGAAAGGAAGTTTCCTGTAATTGTCCTAGACAAGACAAAGCCAAACTTCGTTACATCTAGTCAGGAGAACGGACCGTGTAGAACGCCTAAGCGTGTGAAATATCCGGAAATGGCGTCCGCAGGAAAAACGGTTAAAAACCGCTGTCAGATACTGTATAGCGCCCGAGAACAAGTTGGAACACGCTTTGCCTACCTCCCTACAATTATGCCGTGTAATATGACCGGTTTGATTATGATCCTGAAGCTCATATATCGGTTTAGACCTTTCTTGAATGGTTTGTCTGTCACTCAGCCTTCAGAGAAGTGGCTTTACTCTTCAGCACAGTGCCGACGTTTTAGGCACGAACAAATTCTGTAAAAACAACGTCGCACTTTGCCTGTAGCATTGCATAAATTATACATGATCTTAGGTTTATGCTAGGTTATTCAGATTTATACGGAAATGTGCTCACGCCTCTTAATTTGTAGTCACCCGAATGACATGGCTTTATCACAGTAAAGATATCTTACAGACATTACACACACCATCCTGAGAAACTAACACTGCTAAGTGATACTTGTTGATGTTGTTCAAGTCCTTTTCTGAAGCTAATTATATCATAAAAAGATTTTTTACCGGAATACACATTGGTGGGAGGAAAAAAACAAACAAAGCAAACCCTTGCAGTGAACACAGAGATTATACAAGGTATTTGCTCTAAACCTCCCCAAAGGATATTTGGAATTAATTGCTTCCCCATTTCGTGTTCTTGGAAATACACTGGTAGTCATTGCCTTGGGACAAATATAATACATAAACCAGCTTTACCTAAATGCCCGTCAGGTTGCCAACCTATTTTATTTCTTGGTATAGTATGTGGGCGGTATTTGTGTTTTCATGGCCACTAACAACAACGTCATTTAAAAAGCTTGGCTTTTGAGGCCATCTGACGTGATGTACAAATTGCTATTATTAATAGCATACTTAACCTGGTGCTTCAACATGTTACTTTCTGATTTTCTTACGTAAAAGTAGCCATGTTGCAGAAGGTTTCTGAAACGGAAAAGTTTTCAGAGTTGGCAGATATGAAGTCTTGCTAAGGTTTTCAGCGAGAACTGGCTGTGACCATGTATTTTTTTTTTTACCTCTTCGGTCTATAATTACGTGCTCGACAAAACCATTCAACTGTTCCAGGCTCCATGGCAACTGGAACAGTTTTAAGTAATGAGTAAGTGTTTGGAGTGAAAGGTCGACCATAGGTATGTGCACCATTAATGATTGCCAAGATCAGATGAGAAAAGAAATGGCCACTTTTCTAACCTGTACCTGTGGACTGTCACAGCAGGGACTGAGCTACAGGGCCAATTTGCTATCTTCAGGGCCTATGCAAGCCTTTTACTTAAAGTGTGTGAGTAAGTACGGTCACAGAGGTAACCTAGCACTAGCGCTGTACCTAACAGTCCATCTCAGGCTATGTCACGCCCTCTGGAAGCCTCTTGACTGCTGACAGCTTATTCAGCTAAGAGAAGTTGCTAGCAGGAAGCAGACCATTTTTCTGCCAGCGCTTAAGTGAAGGCCCTTTGTGTCACAGCTGAAGCGTCATCCTGCCTGAGCCTAGCGATGACAACACATCAAAGTGTACAATGGACTTTAAACTGCCATATTAAATGATGTAGAGTGGCAGACTTTCATTTAAAGTAAAAGCCCCTTGTGATGCTTTGGCAGCCTTGTTAAAAGGGCACTTTAAAGAACCCTTGAAGTGAGGTTTCTACACTATTTTCCAAGAGACATGATTCAGAGACATTAAAGATATATTTGCACATGATATCTTTAGGCTCTATGGCTTGATATATGCTAATGCGAACCAGAATTGAACAAGCACTCCTCTAATACTCTACTAACACTCGATTGTACTCTGCATACCGTACAGCTGTTAGGTTTCTCCCCCGAATGAACCCGCATGTGGATTAGGAGTTTGTAACGCGCATTGAAAGGCTTGTGTCTGCGTGGACACCCTGCCCAGAAGCAGATGAAGTCCTCGCCTTTGCGCTGATCGATATGTAGTTTCTCGATGTGCTTGACCAGCTCCTCTTGGTGACTGTATGTGGCATTACAATCCAGCCAACAGCAACAGTGTACCCCATTAAAATCATCAAGCTCCCCGTCTTCCTCCTCTAACATTGGGCACAGAGCCGAGGGCAGAACACCAGGTTTGTCTGTAGGAGGTATAGAGCGTGAGTCTGCGGGATTCTGAGCACACCCCAGGTGGCCACCTGGTAGTCGGCGTTCATGGTGGGAGTGATAGGGTGGTGGGGGTCCCATAGGTGGGCTTGGGGACCTAACAATGGCTGAAATTTCAACTTGAAAGTGCGTAGTTCTTTCCAGACTGTTATGAGGATCATTATCCCCTTCTGAAATGTTGCTTATCAGAATTTCCTGTCCTGGCAGAAGCTGATGCTCCACTACGAGATTAGTTCCTCCCATGTGGCTGTCATGTGTACCCTGTTCCTCTAACCTCTGCATGCAGACACTCACCCTTTCAGAATGGTGGTTGCGTATAAAGGTCTGACCAAGAGAGGAACTGGCTTTGGGACCGTGGTAGCCAAAGTTGGGATTGGGGATACAGTTTCCCCGGACTCCCAAGAGATGCCCACATACGTCAGACTGCAGTGGTGAGGGAGTATGCTGTGAGGATGGAGAACTTTGGGAACCAATTATGTATGCCACCAAAGAGGTCGGTGATGTCCGAATAATGGAGTTTAAGTCGATGCCAATGCCATCAGATAGAGGTGAGATAGAGAGGGCTCTTTTTTTGGAACGGCTGGCTTGATGGGGGCTGTTGAAGTCTTCCTTAAACAGGTAAGCAGGAAGTGAAGTTGGATTGGAGCTACTGGTGGCTCCGGACATGGCAGTACCTGGTGGGAGGTTCAGAAGTTCTGGACCTTCAGCTGTCTGGCTAAAGCTGCTCTGCTGACCTAATGGTGGCAGCACACGATAGCCATAGGGCCAGTCCAACTTGCTGCTGCGTATAGATTGGCTCTCTGCGATGCTGAGTGTAGTGGAAGCCAGGGACTCTCTGGACAACACCGACCTGTACCAGCACATTGACACAAGTGTGAGCTCGGTTCCTCAGTTACACTGATGACTGATCCAATTCAGTTCATAACCTTTATATGGTTTATCAAAAACAAAAAAACTGTCAATTTTTGCTACTTCTTTTGACATCTTGAATCCCTTGCCTTCTTGAACTAGTTTACCTGGCATCTGTGAAGGGCACAAAAAGGCCCAGAGAGGAAGGAGGGCAGTGCGAAGCAGAGCTTTGGATAGTGGACACTGGACTCACGCTCTGTACAACCATAGCACTGCTTGTCACTTGCAGGTTTGATCTGCCATACTCGCCCAACAGCTTTCTGCTGGGCCCCAATGTGTGAGAACCTGCGAACAGCAGAAGATCTGTGTTTAGCGCACAAAATACTAATCCTGATCTTACGTTCTACAGCATGAACGAGATCTTGTCTGTCAGCCTAGAGATTAATGATTAAAACGCAGACTAATAGAGAACAAAAATAACCCAGTGGTCCTATGGAAGTTCATTTCAAACCTAACGCACCTTGAATAAAATGCAACTATCCACTTTTAACAAGCATAATCTTTCCTAAAGTCATGGATAGGGCATTTATCTCACATAGTCAGACACGGTACTTTCATCCCACCCTGATTTAAAGAAGGCAAACACCCACAGAGAGTCTAAAAGGACAAAAAAAAATGATCACATTTTAACCATTGCCCTCTAAAATAAATGCTACTGGAAGAATGATACACAACAGGATGTCTGTTGGATTTCCCCTTAAAAGGAAACACGCGTACTCGTGAAATTCCCAAACTTGTACAGCATGCAAACAGCGTCTGATCCGTTAATCAATAACTAATTTTCTTTCCTTCTTTTGCCCGAGAGAGAAAGAAAGAGAGAAAGCATTCTGATTGGTTAGTTTTGACACAGAAGACACTGGGCTAGGGGATAATAGTAAGGTGAAGTCAAATATAAACTCCATTATGTAACTCGACAGTGGTCTTGGGAAGATAAGACTTGTGGTGTGAAATGAGATGGAAAACAGGTCTAGAGTTACACGGTTAATGCTGAACTGTCAAGGAAATTCTTCTCACCGAGCTCAATACTTTCAGCATCTGTTTATTCCTAAAGTTATATACAGTTACTTGTCAGCCACATCGCTTGCAGGTGGCCAAACATGTATTTATGTTCTATTATGGAACATATTGAGTGACAAAGTTATGCTGAAGAACAGCTACACATCAGCTACACCTTTCAAGTGGACCCAACGTGGCGGTATATTTGCTCATGGAAAAACTTGAAAAGTGCTCTTTCTTTCACGATTTTCGAAATGTGCATCTCAAAATATATTGTGGAAAAGTTCATTTTTTCCCCGTAATTCAATTCAAAAAGCGGAACTTTCACATGTTCCAGATTCATTACGCATAAAGTGAAATATTTCATGCTGTTTTGTTTGTTGTTGCTGTTTTAATCTCGATGATTAAGGTTACAGCTCACGGAAATCATAAATCCAGCATCTCAAAATATTAGAATGAAGAGTTTACATGGCAGCATCAGTGTTTCAGTTTCTTACCTCTGACACCACTCTGTGAGCCAGTTAATCTCGCTGTATTGGAATTGCCAGGTGGGACAGGAAGTGAAGACACTTGCTGCCACGAAGATTGCGGGATGCTGAAGGTGCCATGATGCTTCCCATTGGTCAGCACTTGCCTGCGCAGGCTCAGAGCAGGTAGAAGTACCGTACTCCCAGGAGCTACAGCTCCAGTGTCCATTCCACTGCCAGGATGTGAGCAAGAGCGGGAGCTACCAGCATGCACTCGGATGTGAGGCACCTGCTGCCCAGTTATGGCACCCAGAGACTTTGGCATGCTGGTGGGAGAGACCAGGAGGTTGCAGCCTTTCTCATTCATTTCCTTCAGTTCTGCTTCAGGCAAAACTACCGATGAGCCAGAGGTTTCATGCTGTCAAGACATGTCAATGTTGTCAGAATAGCAGCAATTGTAGCACATGGACATTATGCTGGTGGGCTTTGAAGATGCAGCGGGTAGCATTTCCGTCTTACAGCTTCAGGGTCCCGTGCTCGGGTTACTGCCTGTGCGTTTTGCATGGTTTCTCCATGTCCACTTGGGTTTCCTCCAGAAGGTCGATTGGCTACACTAAATTGCCCCTACATGTGAATGAGTCTGTAAATATGTCTGACTTTGGCAATGGGATGTTATCGCATTCAAGCTGTAGAGGTCCAGTGTTCCCAGGATAGGATCCGGATGCTCTGCGATCCTGACCAGAACGAACGAACGAATGAATGAAATATGTCTGGTCTTCTACAATCACATCGATGTGTACGTGCATGCTATCAGTAAAGCATTTTCAAAATCATGATTTCATTCATTTTCATTCATGCTTGCAATGGCGGTGGAGCCAATCCCATATAAGATTACATGGGTGCGGGGCAGAATATCACCCAGACAGGACACCGGTCTATCACGGGGCACGATGTACACGCTCACATATCTTTTTTTAGAGAAGTCAAGAAACTGGAGAACCTTAAGGAACCGTACGTGGGGATGGGGAAAACATGCAAAACTCCACGCGGACGATGACCCGAGCTCAGGATTGAAGCTGTGAAGCAGCAACACTACCCGCTGTGCCACCTCGCCACCTGGAATCAAGATTGACTGATTTATTTTCATACATTTTCGGTTTTGATTCATGTACTCAGGAATCCCACTCCTGATTTCTTCATTGGAATTGAATTTAATCACATTTCATAGCCTATACAAATGGCCCAAAACAGTAGGCTACCTTCCTAATTAGTAGGCAAGTTTAAAGTAGTGCACAATTACCAGTAGGCGTATTTGGACATACTTTTTTTTTTTTTTTTTAGTGCGTTTTAGAATGCGTTTTGGAGAATGTCTGCTGTAAAACAATCTGCATTATCTCTTTTATTATATATATATGATATATTTTAGCTGATTAAATTCCCGACAATAAAAAATAGAATAAACATCAATATTCAAGATATGTGCAAAATACTACCAATGCATCCATGTGTGATGTATTTATTTAAAATGTGACAGGACATTTGGGTGTACACTTGGCGAAAGTGGTGGGGAAAGAAGGTGTCTCACCTGTGACGGTCTTCAGGAGATCTGGAGATGAACTTTCTCAACTCAGAGCGCGTGAGAGAACTTGATGAGAACTTCTCTCTCGTCTGGAGTCACGTGTCCCCGGGTATTTCAAGTTCTTTAGAGACAAAACGCATGAAAAGCAAACCTGGAAAGGGAAAAGTTCTGGCGCTGTTTGATCACTAACTATGATGAGGATGTGTAATGAAACATTAAGCGGTGTGTGTGTGTGTGTGTGTGTGTGTGCGCGCGCGCGTTGCCAGGGGCGGGTAAGGAGTTCAGTGTTTCAGCTCGGGTCACTCTTTACACTTTACACACTTTCCCTCTCGCAGCTTCTCACAACTTCACACAGTCCTCAGTGACATGAATAATCCTCCATATTTCAACTCGTTAACCACACACACGCTCACCACCACAAACTTTTCCATTTCATTTCATACTTTTAATTAGACATTGGACATTTAATTAGAGGCTCCGAAGTAAATTTTACATTTTAACTGGAAATCAAGCGAACAGCTGTAGTCGAGTGTTTTCCTTCTTGTTTTGTAGTTCGGCATTAATTTTTTTATTATTATTTTTAAATCTACTATTCACATCTTAATTGTTGAGTTTTATTCTGCACGCGTGTTAAAATGCATTTATTTATTTATTTATTCGTTTGTCTATCTATCTATCTATCTATCTATCTATCTATCTATCTATCTATCTATCTATCTATCTCTTATCTATCTATTTCTTATCTATCTATCTATCTATCTATCTATCTATCTATCTATCTATCTATCTATCTATCTATCTATTTCTTATCTATCTATTTCTTATCTATCTATCTATCTATCTATCTATCTATTTCTTATCTATCTATTTCTTATCTATCTATCTATCTATCTATCTATCTATCTATCTATCTATCTACCTATCTATCTATCTATCTATCTATCTATCTATTTACTTATCTATCTATCTATCTATCAATCTATCTATCTATCTATCTATCTATCTATCTATCTATCTATCTATCTATCTATCTATCTATCTATCTATCTATCTATCTATCTATCTATTTACTGATCTATCTATCTATCTATCTATCTATCATCTATCTATCTATCTATCTATTTACTGATCTATCTGTCTATCTATCTATCTATCTATCTATCTATTTACTGATCTATCTATCTATCTATCTATCATCTATCTATCTATCTATCTATCTATCTATCTATCTATCTATCTATCTATCTATCTATCTATCTATCTATTTACTGATCTATCTATCTATCTATCATCTATCTATCTATCTATCTATTTACTGATCTATCTATCTATCTATCTATCTATCTATCTATCTATCTATCTATTTACTGATCTATCTATCTATCTATCTATCTATCTATCTATCTATCTATCTATCTATCTATCTATCTATCTATTCATCTTCATCATCAGCTAGAATCAGGGTTGCTGTGGCTCCCGAGGCAGTCCGGGGAACACTGAGAGCGATGCGGGAGAACGCAGCACCCTGCTTACCTGCAGCTGGAGGAAACCGGAGAACCCAGAGGAAACTGTCACCGTGACACAACGATGTGTTTGTTCATGTTATTTTATTCTTTATTATTTTTCTTCTTATTTTTCTCTCCGTTTCGGGTTTTTATATGGATGGATGCAAAATGCCATAAATGTAATGTGAATTTATTATTAAAGTTCTTGCGTTATCCAATACTTTACTTCTAGTTTATTATGTCTTTATTATTTGTCTGACTTTTTTCTTTAAAAAAAAAAAAAAGAAAAAAAAGAAAAGAAATATATTTACAGGTGCATCTCAAAAATATCGTGGAAAAGTTGATTTTTTTTCTTCTGTAATTTTATTCAAAAAGTGGAACTTTCATATATTCTAGATTCACTGCACACAAAGTGAAATATTTGGTGTCTCGTAGATTCGGGTCCGGCGAGTCCGGGCTTCGGGTCAGGCGAGTCGGCTGGACAATCAAGCACAGTAATACCATAGTCAGTAAACCAGTTACTAGAAGTTTTGGCACTGTGGGCAGGTGCCAAGTCCTGCTGGAAAAGGAAATCAGCATCTCCATAAAGCTCGTCAGCAGATGGAAGTGTATACACACACACACACACACACACACACACACACACACACACACACACACACACACACACACACAGAGCCAAAAGTCTAGGACACCTTTCCATCACACCCACACATGAGCCTTCCCCAAACTGTTGGCACAAATTTGGAAGCTCAAAATTGTCTCGGTATGCTGTAGCATTAACATTTCTGCTTTCTGTAACTAAAAGCCCCAAACCTGTTCCGTTATGACGATGCCCCTGTACACAAAGCCAGCTCCATATAGACATGGTTTGACAAGGACGGTGTGGAAGACCTCCTTCTCCTGACCTCATCCCCACTGAACACGTTTGGGATGAACTGGAACACCGACTGCACCTCAGACCTCCTCTCCTAACATCACTACCTGACCTCACTAATGCTCTTGTATCTGAATGAACACAAATCCCCACAGCCACGCCCCGAAACCCAGTGGAAAGCCTCACCAGAAGAATGGAAGTTATTATACCAGCAAAGGGGGAGGACTAAATTTGGAATGGCTTGTTCAACAAGCACACATGGTTGGGATGGTCTGGTGTCCATAAACTTTTGGTAAAATAGTGTGTGTGCTGCATCTGCGTCTGACGTATTCTCGGCCATTTCATACTCTCTGACCTGTATTAGGCTGAGACTGTGTTTCTTATTGACTGACTCATAGCAGTAAAATGATCCACTCAGTGATGGATGCTTAAAAACGAATACATTTAGTTTGCGTGGAATGTCTGAGCTCCTATAAAAGGTATCCTCAATAACATACAGGATGATTACCATGCGCTAGGATTTCCCTGGAATGAGAAGGGACCGGAAAGTGTTCGGATTTACTGTAGATTTCTACTCGACGTCAGTTTCCAGTCAACAGGACGTCTGTCTTTTCTAAGTACACAGAAATGTATTCCACCGTGACCCTGACCAGGATAAAGCAGTTACTGAAGATGAACGAATAATCGAATGAGGCTTTTGAGAGTCAGAGATATTTCCACAGTTGAATTAACACTTAGTATATATAGTAGTCATATATACGTATAGGTCTATATGTACATTGTAGGTGTTAATTCAACACTGTAGATGATTTCTCCGTTAAACATTTACGTCCTGACTGAACGAGAGCCCACTGCTAGACATTTACACATTCGTAGTGTTTAATTGTGAACATGACAGCAAGGTTCACAACAAATTTCATAACCCCCCCCCCCCCCAACAACCCCCCCCCCCCACGCCCCCGTACTGTGTCCTGGATGCTGGTTGTGCCATACAGAATTGATACCTGCTTAATGGTCCTTTTCTTTTTGCTGCAGTTGCCTTTCTGCATGTTTGCACAGTGAGTGCTGCTCCTTGTTGTCATGGCAACTTCATTGTTTATTCTAGGGTGATTTGGGAGGACTTGTTCACGAACAGAGGCTTGAGGGGGTAAAAAAACAACAAAAAAAAAACGGGCATCTCAAACGCCGGCTTGTCATGACGGAGTAACTGATATGAAGGACGTGTGACATGCGTGATTTTAGGAGAAAGTCATGTTACAGTGTGTGTGTGCTGTAATTTTGAAGCCCTGTAGGCTTGGTGATGATGATGATGAGGATGATGATCATCATGATGATGATTATAATGATGATGATGATAAGGGTTTGAAATAAACGGTGACCTCTAGTGGAAATTTCCAGGAAGGATGTTTATGTGTTTAGTGATTCATGGTTGCTTTTCTAAGGCTGACGCCATACCGCTGTCAGAATTCACTCTGAAGTTATTATTACAGCGGGGTCCGATTCGTGTTCTCCGGGCTTCCTCTGTAATTTCACCGAACATGGATTTAATCATCGCTGTAGGAAAACAGAAGCCTGTTTTTCTACTTCAAGATCCTGAAATGTCTCGTCTCCTCCCATCCGAAAGGCTATGGAATGTCTTCATGTCTTCAAATGTAAAGGATGACACTGAAGGCCTTGTCCAGCAGAGTGCAGTATAAGTACAGAAACCAGCCACGTCGGACGGCTATGGGATGGCAGTGATCACTCTTCGACCGTCTGAGCTCCACACATGCCTCAGTCTGGGATGACGGTGCTGGGATGAGTGTGTTAGGGTGAGAGACAGTGAGGGTGAAGACGGCAGCGGGTCATTATAACTACTGTATCATTTCAGGAAGTGGCCAATCATCTTATTCATCCATTTCAATGCTAATGAAAATGACAACTGGTAATTGGCAGGCACATCTAACAGCATTAAAAAAAAAATACAGGCTGTTATTATTCAACTCTGTTCCCATTCCACATCCAATGCAGACTGTGAGTCTGTTTTGGGGCACGTGGTGTTAGACGCGAGGCAGCTAATCAATTTCTGTGTTTTCATTAATTCCTTCATTTCGGTCTCTTTCATTGCACCTGAGCGGTCAGCCCTCACTGAACGTGCGCTGGATAACAGCATCACCGTGTGTGTCGGGATTCATCATGACGCATCCATGAGTGTGATTGTGTTTGTGAAATTATCCATGGATTCTAAAGAGTGACCTCTCAGACGTCCCCCACTCTCCGTCGGCTAAGCCCGTGACCTTTCACAACCAGAGGTCTCTTCCTCATTACCTGTGTTTCTGCGTTTCTAAAGAAACAGCGACAGATTTCAAAGTGATTAGCAGTATGAGCAACCCCCACTTTTGAAAGGTTCAGAGAGCTTAATTCTCTCTAGCATGGCTAATGTCACCTGCTGTGTGAATGTCAAGGTAATGAGCAGCAGCAGCTCTGTTCAGATATTCTCATCAAGACATCAAGAAACGTTCTCCGCCTTTTCCTTTTTGTCCGTCTGCAAAAAGAAAGAGAGAATGAAAGGGGAAAAAAAAGGCCTTGCTGAAGGGAATACTGTCCAGTCTGCATTCTGCATGTGCGATCAGGCTAACACGCCCCTGCTATCTAGCCATTTTAGCATTTTTTGAAGTTTCCTTTAATAAACATCTCCATTTTTTTTTGCAGCAACAGCCAGTTTTTGGACACAGTGAATAGGCATACTGATGAAGCCATACTTCCATCCCATCATGCTTTGCTACCTAATGTCTTTCTGAGTGCATGACACAGACGGACTAGCGCTGACTCATGATCTCCGTTGTTTAGACAGCCGTCGCTTTTCATTCGGTGAACGCTCAAGATTTTTGCCCCGAAGTTCAAAAGTAATTCCCCCATTTTTTGTGTTCTGGAAGCTCACTCTACGGACCAGCGATTACGGGTTCCGTCTCTCGCTGACTTTATCGACACGTAAGGATTTGCAACTACGTGTGAGCAAAGGGAAAACGACACAGTAACGCGCTGCAGTCACGCCGCAGTCGCAGACAGAAACAAATGAATAGCGATTCATGTGAGATCAAACACATCAAAGTAAAAGACATATCATAAGACTAAGCTGGTGTTATACATGCCACTGCTTGATCAAAGTCACTTTGCTAGCTGTAAAAAAATGTTTTTTTTTTTTTTGTGTGTGTGTGTGTGATGGTGGTGAATTTTGTGGGGGGAAACGATAAGGTGAAATCTGAGAATGACAGTAAACATCCTGTGAAAATCTCTGCTTCAATGCTGACACTTCTCATAAAGCTCGGAAAGACACGTCAGCTCGGGTTTCATAAAACGCAATAAAGTAGACAGATATTTTAAAAGGGACAGATGTGGAGTCTGTGTTTGTGTGTATGCGTGAATATCTGTGTGTGTGTGTGTGTGTGTGGGGGCTATTTATCAGACGTATTGTTCCAGAAAACATTCTCTCTCTCTCTCTCTCTCTCTCTCTCTCTCTCTTTCTCTCTCTCATTCTTTCTCAACTTATACCTAACATTTTATTTGTAATTAACAACATCGCAAACCACGTCGTTGACAACAACTGACCTTCCTCGTGCGTTGGGATTTCAGGTCAGCAATTCGTACTATTACCTTGTGTTTACCCGTAGGCCCAAATCTGGCAAAACAAATAATAAACCTCGTGATGCCTGCCATATTTTACAGACAATGGAACGGCTTTTCTGACAGCTCAGTAGCGGGACAAATCTGTGGTCCAGGGCTCAGAAACAAATGTAAAACAATGTCAATTAAAGCAATCCAAGCAGTAGCAGTGTTTTGCAATTTCCAGTCCTGCGTTCCAATATCAGCACGCTGGTTCTAAAGTGGTAAGGGTTAGAACAACGATTTATTTATTTATTTTTTAAAAAATGGTCAATTCTTTTCCTTTTACATATGATGATTTATATGATATGATAATAGGTTTGGATAGAAGCCTTGTTCATATTAAGGACATGTCCAGACAAGTTTGAAAATGTATTTAGCTCATCTTAAAATGCCACGACTATTCTTGAACTGTTTTTCCCTCCTACCGGTATCTGATCTAATGTATAATGCAGGTTTATGCTGAGGAAATGTTTATAGTAAGCTCACGTTGTTCCTTTATCCTTTATCCAGCTGAAACCGTGTAGTCACACGTAACAATGTAATGTTTCCCGAGATGAAGCCTTTCCTACAATCACGACCTTAATCCCACAATGAGGCCCGGAAAGTGCCTGCTACGCGTCACGATCGATTTCCCCGTCTGAACTATATGGTGCGTAGCACGGCGTTTAAGTTCACTCCATGCGTTTGCTATGCCATGCGTTTTTGTTCCCGCTTTAGTCCAGGGGGCTGTACTGCGAAGGTAGTTGAACAAACCCAGGGTTACGGGATTACTTTCGAGTTATCAAAACCGAACCACTCCAATCAGGAGTGATTGGTACCGTATGACGCTGGCTATCAACTTTCTCTATCAGCTCAGTCTTTGATCCTTAAGCTAGGATTAGTCCACGAGCGTGTGTGCGCGAAAGCCTGACGTCAGCACTAAACAATCACTAGCGTTCGACACGGAAAAACACAGCATACTTCTGGTTGAAGAGGAAGGAATTTTTTATGTGGAAATATGAGGAATTTAAACCTACACGGACCGCAAAACACATACCGGTTACGGTGGCTTCGGGTGCCAATATTATTGGACGGCGCTGTATATGTCACTTTGCTCACAGCTGATTGGTCCAAGTTGGGTTTGAGTTTTCTTACCCAGAACATAACCAGGTTAGCTGTGGAGCGTAGGTTACTATGGCGATGAACACTGGTAAAAGCCGAGCCATTTTCATTGTACCTAAAACCCAGGGTTGGCACAAACTAAACGGAAACTTACCTGATTAGCCACCTAAACTGTCTTCATGGTACAAGCCTGTGTTGTCCTGTTACGGCTCGATTACCCTAACGTGTTCACCTGTTCTGTGTTAAGCCTTTGATTCATTTTCAGCTTATTCCCTGTTATTTTCTAATTTTCTGTGTTTCTAAGATTGAACCTCTCTTGTTTTCGTCCTTTTTTCTATTATCGATGTTCTTTTTTTTTTTTTTTTTGATGCTGCCTGCTGCCAATCTTTTGACCTCTGTTATGAACCACAACTGAGTATTGCCATGAATAAATCCCACACTGTGTTTACACACTTGTGTGTACTGTACATTACACTGAGACCTTGCAATTCAATAATAATCTTCTAACATAAGTGAAGTTGCAAAAACCTGCTAAAGGGCAGCAAAGCACCTTAGGTTTCAGGAAGGACATATGCTATATGGTTTGTGGAGAAACAACTATTCCTCTCGGTTTTATAGCCCTCGAGCGTCTAAACAAACAGGCCCGAAGAGTTTAACAGAGGTTCTGGAAGTAGCAGTACAGTGCCTGGAGTGCATCCACCCATCAGTCACAGTAGGGTGGCAGGTTAGAAGCTGAAGGTGTGTCATTAGCCCCCTGCTGGTCGCCTCCTGGTCCTCCCATTCGTCTTCATTAAAGAGATGTTGACTGGGTCTTACTGAGCAGATGGTCATTAACGTGCCCACTCTGGCCAGGGGACGCTACCTGGAGGTCACGCGTCACCCCGAGATAGCTGCAGTACCATGGCATAACCCCGCTGGAACGCAAGTGGATCTCACACACATGCACCATTCTGACCCTACATTCTGTTTCTACTAAGCTTTGAGTAGATGATTTTAATTGAAGGCTGATTATTGCTTCAGATATACTGGAAATGAGGTCATTGAGTAATTATTTATTTGCAGCATGTGCACGCTGGGATATCTACCAGACATCTACATTGCATGACATATTGCACAGACATTCAACAGCCGGACAGTTTTGTGCCTAAAGGTTCAGCATTTAAGTACATCTGGGCTTGTGCCCAAGAAGCTGTTTAGCAGGTAACTGAGCCAGATTGTTGTTTAGATCCATTTCAACCACATAACGACTTTATATAACATTTAGAGCAGACACAAGATTTCTGACCTAACAAGTGTTCGGAAACTTTACACCACATTCCTGTGCAAAATGTCATAATTATCTCAACTTTTTCTCAGCAATAGTTGCATATACTGTATCCTATAAATCATAGGATAAAATTAAAACATGAAAGAAAAAAAAAGAAAAAGAAAGAAAAAAAAGAGAAAAAGATCCAACATCTAAGTAACTTAATCATAATTACAGGCTGGCTAATCAGGTGAGTCACATTAGCTTGCGTGCTAATTTGCAGCCTGTACCAGCGATCTGACAATCAATTTGCAAGTTAGAATATGCAAGGCAACGTCAAAAAATAAAAAAAACTTCAAAATGATCTAAGCTGTCAGTGCTTAATAAAGCAAAGCAACAAGCCAGACATGGACAAAGTACAAAGAAGAAGAAAAAAAACGTGGACAGAAAGAAATGGACACAAGATCATTTTTTTTAAAAAATGACACAAAATTATAGCCTCAGAAATAGTCGTGATAATGAATCCAGACCTCTGTGACTGTTCATTCTCAAAGCTGAAATGTATGGCAGGACTTCAGTTCGGAAACTACTTATATGCACAACACATTACCTGGAGCAAAGAGCGCAAAACCCGCATTGAAATCTTTCACTCTTTGACTTACAGTGTCTGCTGTCAGACATGTTGTTTCCCAATTTCAATATGATAATGCCCCCGTAGTGTACGCATCGCTAAACAGATTCAAGCATGGTTTCATGAATGCTAAGATGAATTCAAACACCTTTCATGACCTTTCAAGGGTACACAAAAGATTTCCACTTCCTTTATGTAACAGCGGCATTTATTTATTTATTTATTTATTTATTTATTTATTTTTAGCATTTTCCTCAGTCGGTAGGCGACAAAATAGTGTCACTATAGTGTCCGTAGGTTTGGAATCTTTAGCAGTGATCCATTTGGCGCTAGCTGGTGGTAATCGTGGTGGTCTTGCCCACACGTGTTGAGCTATTCGCACTGTAGATCTGTTCACTGGCTGAAATCACCATCATGGTTAACTGCCCTGCTTACATGAATGTCCATTACACAGGCATTATATTTATGTACAAGATTGACTTAAGCTGCTATAACTAACTGGCTATTACTCTACATAGGCTATCTAGAGTTGAAATAAGGGGTTATCATTGGAGTAAGTTTTCTAACTCTCCTGAAAAATCCAGCTTGTTTTGACCAGAGGCCAAAACACATCTTAAGCTAGTCAAGCTGCAAGAAAGAAAACGACGCAGCACATGTTTGTCAGTGGTAGCTCGGTGGTTACGGCATTGGAGTACTCATCGGAAGATTGTACGTTCAAATCCCAGCACTGCTAAGCAGCTCCCGCTGAACCCTTGAGCAAAGCTTTAAATCGTAATGTGCTCAGTTGGGAACCTGCCAAATGCTGTAAAGGTGTTCTGGTAGCTTGTCAGACTGGGCTAGAGCTAGCTTTCAGTCTGTCGATGAAGAAGCTAAACTTAAACAGCTAGATGAAGCTAGCAAGCACAAGTGTGACTAGCATGCTAATTATCGATTCCCTGCTGAAAAAAAATCCTTATTAATTCTAATTATTTTCCTGTTGTGCAAAAAAAAAAAACAACCTGCCTATGAGGAAACTTTTTTTTTTTCTTCCTTTGTACCAGCATTTACTAGCTGGCAAAGATTTTTTATTTCTTTTTCCTACCATTTCGGCCAGCTCGGCCTTTCGAAGAGTATTTTTCAAAGATTTTATGTACAGCTTCCTCCATATATGTCCCTGTGAATGAGCTGTGACTATAGAAGTGCTAGCACATCACTGGATCGAGTGCTTTAATATAAACCTGTGACTTTCATTATAGCCAACACTGGCTGTCAGAGCTGCTGTTATAGAAAATGAATCAATACCTCAAGACCAATCAGAAGGTAGAATTCAGCAGCACTGTGGTGTAAACACTGTGGTTTCACACATTACACACAATTTGATACAGTGTGCCTTGTTTTTCTTTCTACATTATGTAGTGTTTGTGCTTTCATTTAGTTACACTTGTCTTCTAGAATATTGGAAATATATGAAAAAAAAAAACCTCCTTCTACCTGTCTTTTTGCTGACGTGTAAAAAAAAAAAATTCCCCATATTATTGTAATCCAGGGGATGAGAAGCAGACTGAGCGCATCGAGTCTGTCTAGACTTTGTCCACCCTTAGATGGATTTTGTTATGTTCTTAGCTCTGATCTCTCTTTCTCTTCTCCCTCTTACTTTTTGATGGGCTTGTGTGTGTGTGTGTGTGTGTGTGTGTGTGTGTGTGTGTGTGTGTGTGGGGCAGGTGTTTGAGGGCAGCTGAAAGGGCAGGAACTGAATTAAGGCATGATAAGTGGCCCTAAGGCTGTTCCAGTTCATGGGAGTACATTGTTCACACAGGGCGAAGGCGATGCTTGAAGAGTAATGACTAAATGAAGATATTTTTTGGCACCTCACCCATCAACTCTGGATTTTCCTTAAAAACTAATTGTTTTTTTCGACCCGTTTGACCTGACCCGAGTCTTCTCAGAGGTCAGCTTAATGTTCTACTAATTCACATCTCATCTACAGTGATTTATTGCTTTCCCTTCATTCACAAGAACGTCACCATTGCATCTTGACTTGAAGGAGAACGATACATAGGGATGGAATGAATTAGTTAAAGATTACACAAGCAACTTCTGGTCTTTTTCCAGTGTCCGGTTTTGCTGATCCTGCACCCACTGTATCCTCCGATTCCCAGAACCCGATGTGGTCTTCCACTCTGAGATGCTTTTCCGCTTACCACAGTTGTAAAGAGTGGTCGTTTGAGTTACGGTAGCCATCAAACCTGCAGTCTGTCCATTCTCCTCCGACTTCTTCCATTAAAAAGGCATTTCTGCCCTAAAGCTGGACGCTGGACGGTTTTTGCTTATTTGCACTATTCTGTGAGAGACTGTTGTGCATGAAAATCTCATCAAGAATCAATCATTCTTGCTAATCACTACAAATGTCGCAAGTGCTTTAAAGCTTCTGGAAGGTTCCCTTTCTGTTTCGCTTCTTTCCGTTGATTTAATCATACATCGGAGGAGAACAAGGCACGCTCGCTGTCAGCTTTCCATCTTAATCAGCTATTTTAGTTTACAGCAGATGGAAGTCTGTCCTCTGTACTTTCTCTGCATTAGCCCGAGTGAGTGACGCTTAAATCCCAGAGAAGCTGACAGACTCTGGAGGTCATCACGAGGCAAGCTTGGCTTGTTAAGGTTTCGCAAAGTGCTGGGTGTCAGTGTTCTCACTGCAGGGGAGGCCACGAGGCTGATGTGTTTTTTTGCTTATTGTTCTGCACACTGTCGCATTGATGGATGAGGGACTTGTGAAGTCCTTTGCTTTTCAGAATTGATGAAGCTCGACAAGACAGATCCAAGTCACTGTACTTCTGGCTATGTGGGACTGTTTGAAGAACATATCAGGCAACTAGTGAAAGATCATAGTGACAACCAAGAGCTGGCAAGTTCAGGGACATAAACACAATGACATGGCATGTTTAGAATACAAGAGGGAGATCTAAAAAGTAAAGGTGGCACGTTGGCTTGGTGGTTAGTATGTTTGCCTCGCATCTCCGGAGTTGGGTGTTCGAGTCCTACCTCCGCCCTGTGAGTCTGTATGTTCTAACAGTGCTTTAGGGGTTTCCTCCGGGTACTCCGGTTTCCTCGTCCAGTCCAAAGACATGTGTTGTAGGCTGATTGGCATTTCCAAATTGTTCATAGTGTGTGAATGTAGGTATGAATGTGCCCTGCGATGGGTTGGCACACCGTCCAGAGTGTCCCCTGCCCTGTGCCCCGAGTTCCCTGGGATAGGCTCCAGGCTCACCCTCAACCCTGTGTCGTAAAAGCGGTATGGAAAATGGATGGATGGGCTGGTATATTTTCCATGAGATGACTGACAACACTTTAGAAATGCTCTTTGTTCAAATTGGCCTGGGGTCATTGATCATCCATGGTTGTTTTCTTTTTTTTTCTCCAGCAAAGATTGTTATGGCCATGGGTATGAACGTTGGTAGTAAAAGAATTTCCACCAACATGGTGTCAGTGGAGTTGTTTTCGTTGCAAAGCAATGCATTTTGGAGAGAAAATATTGTTCAGCCCTTGGCTCTTGCATATCTTGAACCAAGGAGCTCATGACATTAGGGTCTGAAGGGGCAGGTTATATCGGCAGGCTTTCACTTCACTTGAAATGCCTTTTTCTTAAAACGAAAGACATAAAAGCATTTTATATGTATGTTAAATAGTTACACTGGCTAAAAACTACATAGGCAAATGGCTAGCTCATTTATTTATTTGCTCACTGCAAGCTCATACTGGGTTTATTGGTAAGGGTTTAAAGCAGTACTTTACAGCGAGTCTTGCCTGATAAATCATTCAGCATTGCCACCTTGGGGGAAAACAGGAGAAGATATTCCTAGCCTGGTTTTGGTCGAGGGCTTAGTGGATCCATCAATAGGCCTGTTTGAGCAAAATAAGTCACATATTACAGTAGAAAACAAGTAAGGTATTCTGCATTACTGGTACCACCAAATATACCAAAGTTTAATTGGGATAGTTAAATTGGAGTCTTCATGAGCCGGGAACCTATTGATTCCTATAACTATAAGATTCGCATACTTCACAAGCACTGGAATATACAGTATATTGTGAAATATACTGTGTGTGAGACCGTTTGGTTATTAACACACACAGCCTACATTTCCAGTTGGTCTTTTATTCCTTTCTAATAGCGGTTTCACTGTTATTCCATCGCACGTCTACTGCACGTCAAGTAACGGTGCTCTGCCTTTTCCTTGCTAACACCACTTTAGAAACATGCACTTATTCTAATGTGTTCTGGGTGACTCCATGTCCCAGGGCTAAAATAAGAACATTTGCAATGAAATTTAAAAAAATAAATAAATAATAATAAAAAAAAAGCAATCAAATTTTCTGACTCGGTAAGCAGGGCCGTACTAGCTCGGGGTCATCTACCGCCTGCTGCTCCTGCTTCCACGGGCATTCCATGCTCACCCTCAGGCTTACCTGGGTAATTAACTTTTTCCCCCCCTCCCGGTTTTTGAATCGCATGTTTCCCCATCTCAGACGCTCAATATCGCCTATGGAGCTTCAGCAGGTCTTAAAGACTCCTCCTATCCCCACGTCGCCTTCTTCTACTCCTGCGGCGAAACGAGTCTTTTATGCCTGATCGTCAGGCCTGATTAACGAGACAGGATTTTTGATTAGGAGATGGCATTTGAGATTCACGGCTTATGATTTTTCATTCAAGGGCATTAAAGAAACAAACAAGAGTATGAAATGTAATTCTTGTACCGTTATTTCCACTCTGGGATTATTCTAGTGTATAATTGTACACGTATACGTGCTGCTTTACAGAGTTTTGATGGATGATGAATGTGGTTTCAGGAGTACCGAGCCTTTTTAATAGGTTGTTCCAACGGATCCGAGTTCATATATCATCTTGAATTATCTAGTCACTCAGAAATTGCAAATGAAGACCTAACACCAATATGCCGCTGTTGTGGAATGCCATTTACAGGATTTATGAAGAGGCCTGTTGTCTGAGCTGATACGAATAAAGCACGAGTGGTAATTAACCCAGCAGAGGTGCTTCACTGAATCAACATTCTCACTTCACACCACAGCCTCCACAGCTATTAACAAGTAGTTTCGAGCCATCTATGAGGCTGTTTTACAAAGAATAATTAACTGACAGTGCATTTAAAACTCGCTATAGGTCCCCCTGCAGCTCTTTTATCCATGACGAGTAATCATAAGGAAACGGAAACTGCGCATCTTTGCTATGACCTGACGCGTCAGAGCCCAGGTTGTGAAGCACTGTTTGGTAAGCATCCTATGGGACGTGCGGCTTAATTACTTAATATTACGATTAGAGAACTCGTCTAGTGCCGGGACCTGCGAAGAGCTGCTTCTGAAGTGAAGATTATGGCATCGCACTGAACACTCATCCGTTTTAATAATGAGATGTTTCATCACAGGGCTAATTTTAGAAATGAGTTATTTCGTTTTGTGCCAAGGGCTCGTGTTCTGACATGACAAAATTAATGATGATTCTGGGTATTTTTAGAGATGTGAGTCACTGCCTTGGTTCTTTTCTGATAAAAGAAAAAAAGTCCCATTAGACAGACTATATCAGACTGATGTGGTCTATACCAGGAAGCATATGAAACTGCAGGAAGTACGGTAAGAACAGGAAATGCACAATCCAGGAGCCACTGCACGGTTGAAGGCAAAATCTTGACTTTGTAAAATGCCAAAGATAGAGAACCCCTTCATACATACCAAAACTGCCTTGGTGATGCTTTGGTGAGTAAATGTGAATGCTTAGCCAGTGCTTGTCTGATTCTGAGCTTATAAACAGTATAAGTATCTAATGAAAGACCACTAGAGCTAGGTTTGAGAACCAAGAAAGAAAGCCAGAGAGAAAAGGAGGATGTTGTGTGATGCTCTTTTATTTCTCCCCAGTGTTCTCCCAGGCGCCTACTGGCTGAGTCTTCCCTTTCACACTACATCTAACAATCCTGTAGAGCAAAGGTTAATATGTGATGACCCCATCTTTCATGTAACGACACAAAGCAGCCCTATTTTGTATACGTGAGCCACCAGACACCGGTAACTGGCCAGCATCACTTTGTTTTAAAGGAGAAAGAAGAACGATATGCTTCCTTGCGAAACTGCATGGCTGTCTTGAACTTCAGGCCACAGATTGCCTGGAGTTGCCGTTCAAATTTGTTAACTCCCAACAATCTCCATCTTCCAAACTACTATTATTCAGGGTCATGGAAGCAGAGAAGCACAGCAACTATCTCTATCCCTGCCAACTTCCTCCAGATTCCCCATGGATCCCAGTTCAACTGGGAAATATAATCCCCCAGCGAATTCTGGATCAAACCAGGGTCTTGAATACCTTCAAATGATGAACCCCCTGACCTGGCTTCTACTCCAGGCTCCTCTAGGGTTGCAGAACTCCTTGCGACATCATCGCAAAAGGTGATTCTAGCAACCTTGCAGATAAAACGCATTTTGTCCACTTGTATCTTTGACCTAAATCATGTGGTCACTACCACAAATCTTTTGACAAAGCTGAAAGTAATGGTGTCTGAGGTCAGATCTCTCTCCATGACTATGATCTGGGACTGGGACTGCATTACTCCCACCACTGTACCTAACCTACATGTGAATCTAACCTAACATGCGGTCTTCCGATTACCCGTGAGCAAAGCCCTCAGATACCTCAATTCCTCCACCCGAGGTATTGCCATGAAATAAGAAATTAGGAATTTGATACAGCACAGTCTGAGATGGAAGTCTTGAAATACTATTTGTTGGAGACTGAATTTAAGTTGTATTAACATTTGTTTAATTGTGGTTGTCGTTTGTTCACCTAGCTACGAGACGAAATACTTACCTTTGTACTTGCACAAAAACCTGCCCCGTGTGGGCATACCGGGCACTGCACACAGATTCCTAGATCTAGGGGAAATAGACAGAGGTGAGGCTAAAGGTCAGTGAGGTCGTGGACTGATGAACACAAACAGTTTTTCAACCACACTCTGTCTGTTTGAGAAGTTTAAGAGGATTAAGAATCCCAGAAGTCATGTGGAATGCTCTGATTTTGCTTTCAAATGGTATTTTGGATTTACTATAAAGCAGTGAGTTTTGTATTTAATCAAACGTGTGTGTGGTGTGCGTTGGATATTGCTATTCACCTGGCATAGCCAGCGCGATACTATTTGCTTTATTTATTTATTTATTTATTTATTTATTGTTTTTAAATGTCAGTCCATAGGTCTGGTTATTCACTTCGCACACCCACACAGACAACGCACAAAGAATTGTATTCAGTAGGTACTGAGGCTGGTTATTCTGTTTCTGCCTTGCCTGGGTTTTAAACTTGCTTTCTCCAGTAAGTATTATGGTTCTGGATTATTCCTGTCTGCTTGTGGATTTGTCTATTGCTTTATGATATTACTCATCAGACTGCCTCTTGGCTTATGTGTTTGGAAGTTAATTAATTAACTGCTGCATATGAATTCTAAAGTCACCCTTCTTACACATATATTCATGCATTAATTTGTCCTTAGTAACAGCTTTGTTCCTGGGCAGGGTTGTGGTGGCTCCGAAGTCTATCCAGGGAACGCCGGGCGTGAGGTGAGAATGCAAGCCGAATGGGAAATCCGGTCCATTACAGGACACCATACGCACATATACATTTCATTCAAATGGCCAAACAGCTATATATGTTCCGAACATGGTGTGAAGTGATATATTTTCTAAGTTATTAAAACCTGAGTAAAACATGAATAACACGCTCCCCGTGTGTTGTAGTTGTTACTGCTTTTAAGTATTTAAGAATGATAATTGATGTTTGTGGAATTGATGTTTATTTCTAGGAAGTAGAGTCAGATTGTGAAGTCTACTTCTGACAGAAATTCTCCACTTCAACTTGTAGGCTACCCCCAGGGCTGAAGCAGATGCCGCGCAGTATGTGTTAGCACAACACGTGTCATCGGATTCTTCATTGTAGGGATCCCACAGCTCATTCGCTTTCTCCCAGCGGAAGCTCTGGACACCTTTGTGGAGCTGCTGGGAAATGCTGTCCACTTCCTCTGAGCTCTCTTTGGAGAAGTGCAGGCAGCCATTTGATTAGTAGGAGGTGTTGACAGGCCGCACCAGGGAGGCAGCGATCACTCAGCGGGGGCACTGAAGAGACCGACGGAGCCGGAGGAGTAGGGGCAGAGAGACTTGGCCATGCAATTTCCTTTCCCATCAACCCATTGAGGGACATATGCTCAATACAAGCTGCTTCAAACCTGACCGTCCTGATCGGTAGACTGTGGCTGTCGGCGGGACGCGGCCGCAGGCTAACAGCGTGTCTAGAAACAGAATATTTAAAAAGATCTTTTCCAGACGTGGTCAAAGAAGGCTAGAGAAAAGGAAGTGGGTGCTTGCAGAGGAGAAATCCGTCTTAGAGGTCAATCCATTAATGAGAATATGCTGTACAGTAGTTGCAAAATGTAATACAAGCAGAGATATTTGTGAATGCAGTCGATCTCATGCAAAATTAATAGGAAATGTGACAGACAGGCGATGATTTTCATGCTGTAAGTAGGGGTCAAAACGCAGACAGACAAAGGATGAGGGCATGCACTCATAGAAAATGCTAGAAAATATGTGTTGTCATGCTAGCGCAAAATGAAGACTGTTATAAAGGGACTGTTACAAAGTGCTGATAGTGCTGATACTGGAGACTCCTTCGAAAAATGCTATATAAACATTAAAAACAACAATGACGCAAATTTGTTTTTATACATTTATGACAAGCATCCGTCATGCAAGTCCCTGTGTAAGTTGTTCTTATCGAAACAATAACATATTAGATGAATCCTTAACAGCCAGAACATCTGTCAGAGCTGCTTTTATAAAAAATTAATTAGCGCCTTCTGACCAAATGACTCTCAGAATGCAAAGCCGCTGTGGTTAACAGGGATATTGCGTAATCAAAACCAGGCAAATGATGAAACACAGAACAGTGAACTAGAAAACACTTTGATCCACAGACACCAAGGCTTGGACAACAATGCGGTAAGACTTCATTACTAACACTGACACAGAGTGGACTTACCTAAAAAACAAACTAATCAAAAACTAACCCAAAACAGGTGAACACAATCAGGCAACAATCCAGTGACAGGGCAGAAACCAAAACAAATACGAGCTCCTGAGAACCACTAACTTCCGTCCTGTTCCGGGAAGCAGTGTTAATTGCTTTTGAAATTCCTTAGTGGTTAGCACGCTCACCTCACACCTCCAGGGTCGGGGGTTCGATTCCCGTGGCCCTGTGTGTGCGGAGTCCGCATGTTCTCCCCGTGCTGAGGGGGTTTCCGCCGGTACTCCGGTTTCCTCCCCCAGTCCAAAGACGTGCATGGTAGGCTGATTGGCGTGTCCAAAGTGTCCGTAGTGTATGAATGGGTGTGTGAGTGTGTATGTGATGCGATGGATTGGCACGATGTCCAGGGTGTACCCCGCCTTGTGCCCCATGCTCCCTGGGATAGACTCCAGGTTTCCCCGTGACCCTGAAGGAAGGATAAGCGGTGTAGAAGATGTAGAAGACTACAACATTTCTAAAGGTGTTAAAGCAGCACCGCAGAGCTCGGGGTCTTTCTCAGAAACACACCAGGCAAGAGTGCGAGATAGTGATTAAGATGGACAGAGCTGTTGATAAGCAATGCGCTGATGGTAGTAATGGATCTGTTTAGCTTTTAATCAATGGCGCTCAAGGCCTCATCGAGCGACGTGCTTACAACGCTGCCATCCTGCCATTGTTTCCTGGACCCTTTTAACCTAATTGAACATTAAACTCCTGTCATTGTTTAGCCCTTCCTGCCTTATTTATAGCACGTGCGTGCGCTTCTTTACCTTTTCATTACACCCGACATTTTCTTACACGCGGAAACTAATTAAATGGAACGAATCAAACGAGGATGCCGATGCATAACTGAATTGTGTCACTGAATAAATCTCTATTATGATGTGTCCATATGGTGTGTTATTTATGTTGTTTACGGGCTGCAGGAGGAAAGGAGGAAGGACACTGTGGGGTGATGGATGGCACGAGAGGCCCTTTTGCATTCTGGACACATGCGATCTAAGGCTGCGTGTTGAATGTCATGCATTACTAATTGCTTGATATGCAGTTGTTTTAAGCCACTGTTGCTCAAGCGGCACACGTCTCCGGTCACGCGTCTAGTATTTCATAAAATTCCGTACCAGACCCAGTGCCGCTCGTTCTCTTCGTTGTTAAACGGCGTTAAGACCACAGATGTCCTTTTCCTCGAGTGACAAACTCAACACGGATGATTCATCTCAGCTCGAGAGCTTGCCCTCGGCACTTGCATTTTAGATTTATTTAACTTTTTTTATTCGTTTGCTTTCAGTCAGCTGTGGAACCAGGAGTGCGAACCTTCCCTGATACCTTACGGAGGATGTGCAACTGTAGCAGGCATTGTTCAGTAGGGGACGAGAGGTGATTTGCTTATGGCCACCAGGGCTTTAAGAGACTCCCTAATAATGCTTTTATGCAATGAGACTCGAGTGTGTGTGTGTGTGTGTGTGTGTGTGTGTGTGTGTGTGTGTCCCACTTCATGGGTGTTTAGCCAAGCACTTTAAATGTAAATGCACTTGACATTTTAGGAGGAGATGCAATCACGGTGCATTAGGATGCGACCGAGTCCGCCCTCATGTTCCCTGCACCCTCGTTCCGTCCCTTTCCACCCTTTTTCCCCCCATTTTTCCGCCTCGTCCAATCCCGGTTTCTACAGGATCCCTGCGTTGTTTTATTTCCTCTCTCTCTATATATATATTGCATTAACTCAATTTGAGTGTAGGAGTGCGCAGAACATGTTTCTCTGTAGGGTAAAACCAAGCATCTACCATGAAGTGAATCTGTCCAGATTAACATTTTTTTTCGTTTTTTAATGCAGGAAAATAAACGGTGGCGTTTGCCGCCGCTGTGAAAAGTCAGAAGGAGCAGATACGTTTTTATTATTACTCCCTGACAAGCGTTGAACATCCGATATGCCTCTGCTTTATTAAACATTAAGAAAGGATTCAATTGAGTGTGAAACACTCGTATTCAAAGCCAAAAGATATGAATACTGAGGAGAAAGCGCTCGATTCCAGCTCTCTACATGTGGCTCGCATTAGTTAAGCCCGGCAAGATGATTCATTCGTTGATTGTGTTTGCAGGGTACTTATAAACTCTCTACATTAGCATTACTTTCACTCCCGTTCTCGTTTTCTTTCACACGCCTCTAAACACACACACACACACACACACATTCATGCACATATGCTCACACACTCTTCCATCCATCTATACCGCTTATCCTTTTCAGGGTCACGGGGAACCTGGAGGGAGCATCGCGGTACAATCCATCGCAGGGCACAATCACACACACACTCACACACCCATTCATACACTACGGACACTTTAGACACGCCCATCAGCCTACCATGCATGTCTTTGGACTGGGGGAGGAAACCGGAGTACCCGGAGGAAACCCCCGCAGCACGGGGAGAACATGCAAACTCCGCACACACACACGCTGGGAATCGAACCCCCGACCCTGGAGGCGTGAGGCGAACGTGCTAATCACTAAGCCATCGTGCGCCCCCTCTATCTCTTGTTTTTTTCCAGATGGGCGTCTCTGCCTTTTCTCCCCAGCCGCCTCAGGGGAAGGCCCCTCCATTACTACAATTACAATCTGCACACATTTCATTAAACTAATATCTGTGCGGGATCAGAGTGCTGTGAACACATTGCCCAGCTGGAACCTATTCTTCTCCGCTGCCTGCTTAACCATGCTGCCACATTAGACAAGCCATCAGCGCTAAATAACAGGTGGTGGGCAAACAAAAAGCAGAAAAAAGGCTTCGTCCTCTGGTTTCCGAACCAGTTAAGGTGTGAATGTGATTGAATGCAGACTCAAGGTTCCTTACACTTTTTTTTTTTTTTTACCAGGCCCAGGTACTCACCCCCTCCTCTCCCCCCTCCCCTCCCCTCCCCTCCCAGAATTCTTTCCTGTTCAGAAATCACGCTGTGCAGAGAGCCTCCGTAGGCTGAGCTCCTTTTTTCTTGGCAGGATGCTGATGCTCTTTAATTTGCACTCTATTCATCGCAGGCACTCACACAGAAGGAAAAAGCTGCTTGGAATTAACTGTTTCAAAGGTCAAGTGAATTTGATTATTAGCTTCGGTTGTGGGGGACCAAGGCTTTCAGTCAGATACCTATTTTTGGATTTATTACAAGAATTGCTTCCGGCCTGTTGGTGCTGCTGAAATCACAGCACTTCACCAGTCAAGGCCTGAGTTTAAGGCAATGGGCAGAGAAAAAGCAAAGCTAACGGTCAACTGAGGCTGGCATTTCAAGACCCTTTTTAGGATTTTAAGGTTTGTTTGTGCAAAATTAGTTTGTTTTAACATTTATATACAATAATTATAAATAACATTATACATAAAAAAAAAATAAAAAAAATAAATGTTCATTGCTTGCCCCTGAACATATCTGAAAAATGTTACACACAAATGCAAAAATAGATAGATAAATAAATAAATGTATAAATAAATCATGATCTTAGTGGGTGCTTTAGTGGCACAACCAAAAAGCGTTCCCCCATAATCTAATAATCACGAGTTTGACTCCAGACAATACCCCAGCCATCAATGGCCTGGAGTCCAAAAGAGCAAAACTGGCCATGCTCACTGAACAGGATGCATGGCGTACATCCTCTCCTCAGAGTCTGTTATGCTGCCCTGTGACGCAGCACGAGCTGCAGTTCAAAAAAGATCTGGTTGGCTGGCTTCACGTATCTCGGAGGAAGCATGTGTTAGCCCTCGTCTTCCCAAACAACAGTCGTATGCTTGAAAGAATCGGTTGGTGGATGAGAATTGGCCGAGATCATATCGGGGAGAAAATCGGGAGGGGGTGGATGGGGGAGGGAGGGGGATCATCATCAACAACAACAACAACAAATCTTGATCTTACCATGCCAGAATGGTCAGATCAGAGAACGTTAGCGTTTAGGTTTCTTTACTTATTAAAAATTGGCAGTGAGACGCTAACGGGTTCTGGAGCAAGACCCTCGAGATACATTCGTGAGTTCTGTTTCGCTCGTAAATTAGTTTGAATAAAAGTATTAAAAAGTATTAAATAAGGAGCCTTATCACATAAGACCTTTTAACGTAGTACATTATACGTTATATATCGTATAACGTGTGCGCAGAGCTAGCATGCTCTCCCCGTGCTTCGGGGGGTTTCCTCCGGGTACTCCGGTTTCCTTCCCCAATCGAGAGACATGCACTGTAGGCTGACAGGCGTTTCCAAATTGTCTGTTGTGTGTGAGTGTGTGCGATTGTGCCCTGCGATGGGTTAGCACCCCGTCCAGGGTGTCCCCCGCCTTATGCCCCGAGTTCCCTGGAATAGGCTCCAGGTTTCCCCAAGACCCTGTGTAGGATAAGCGGTACGGAAAATGGATGGATGGACGAGAGCACCAGATTTGCTTCTCTCCCAGACCAGGCTCGCACATTTGCGTGTCTTCCTATAAACCATGTCAAACCGAAAATCTTACGAAGGAGTACACTCAAGGGTTATAGCTTTCCTCAGCGCATCATTTATACGAATTCCGACCTGCTCTCGTTACATTAGCCACCCATTCTTCATCAGATCCAATTTCACCTTCCGATGTCTCTCATCACAAGGCCGGTTGGTGGACGTGAGTTCACGGGTTACTAGGAGATCGGATTTAGTTCTGCGGCTGCTGAGATGAATGGAAATATGTGATAGGAACAAAGTAAAAGAAGATCCTGGGGTTAGTATCCAGAGTTAGAATTACAGTCTTTGAAGTGTCCTCATGGGTATCACTGGTGCATGAGGGATCTGAGTCTAGAGTGCAACAAGAGAGTGAAGGTGAGAGAAAGCTTCCACTGTGCTGTTTTTTTTTTTTTTTCTTTAAAAAAAAAGAGACTTTTTTAATGCAAGTGAGCAGGTGATGAACTCATGGTAAATTCCGTTGTATTAATGCGCTGTCTACAAATCCGCACTAAACTCCCGGGTTGAGCCGAGCATTTCCTAGCGGACACGCTAACACAGTAAAAGTTGAAAGAGAAGAAATGGTTCACATAGAGTCCATACTCTGACCCTTTTATAGCGAACTCTGCTATAAAATATTCGCTGGAAAAAAAAAAAGAGAGAAAAAAAAAAAGTGGTAGAAAGAAAACACAAAAGTCTTTACATTTCTTTCCGTCTTCCTAATCCCTGCATAGTCTAGGGAGCATTTTTTCTTCTTGACTGTCAGTCTGAATTCTTTTCATGGGAAATTAATTCCATTATTAAACACGTTTCACCTCAGAAATTTCAATTACTGCCTGCAACACGAGAAGAGGAGAGAGAGAAAGAGAGAGCATCGGCGTCTGTCTGGTCTATTGCATGAATATTGTATAAGGCCGAGGCAGTAATCGCAGCTGATAAATACAGTGTCAGCCATAGCAAGGCCTGGATGGATTCATACCCAGGCGTCTGGACCAGATGGCCACAGAAGACGACGAGTGCACTTATGTCAGAGCTTTATGAGACTTTGAATAAAAGTTTAAGATATGGGTCCACTGCCAACACTTGTTGGCTTTCTTGTCACAGCCTTCTGGACGGTTAAAGTAAGCTCACGTTGGCTCCTTATGTGATTTGCAGATCTAATTGACTTGGCTGAGCTGTTTATTAATCCGTTTACCATTCATTCTTAGAAAACACTTTATCCTGGTCATGGCCATGCTGAACTCTGGGCATGAAGTGCCTTGAATAGGACACCAGTCCATCACGTCGGGGCTCATGTCAGTTATTTCAGCCGCAAATAATGCATCGAGGAGAAGTCCTTTTATTCCAAGGATAACAAGAAGACTGAAATCCAAATGAAGGAAAGTTGCTTTCTCATTCCCTCTCTATATTTTTTTTATTTTCTTTTCATTCTTTCATTTTTCAAAATGCCCTCGATTCTAGTCTTGGCCTTACAGGCAAACCTTCTTCACAGCCCAAACACTCCTTACAAATCCATCTTCCCTAGATTGTTGAGGGATGCTATGTTGGCATGGCAACACATGGCCAAGAGAGAGCGAGAGGAAAGGGAAGAAAAAAAAAAAAAAGAAGCTTGCTGCACTTGCAGGAGAGAGTATGCACTACATCTAATGGAACTAATGTATGAAGAAAAACCATAGCTGTGTATTTGGGCACAGGGGCCTGGGAGTGAAAATAACACTTACTATAGTAATTGCAGAGCCAGGCTTGAGTGATGGCCACTTTAACAGCCATCCACTGGTCAAATGCACTATGTCTTCACTCTCTTCTTCTTCTTCTTCTTCTTCTTCTTCTTCTTCTTCTTCTTCTTCTGTGCTGTTTCATAAGTCAAGTCAGGTCTGTTATAAAACACTATACATTGGCAGAAAATAAAAAACTTTAGAGAACGGTGCACGACTGCTTGTGCTATTAGAGACTGAAATTGTAATATTTATTAATATCTGGACAATTAAACTATTAGTGTTCGGCAATGCATTATATCCTGCGGTGCGATTGATGGCGTAATTAGACTGATGTGGAGCACTTGTTTGTGGTGTTTTCCCAGTGTTCTGTGCTTAGCTCACAAATGGTTTGCCTATGCTTTGTCTATGATACTGAGCCCTCGTTCCCAGCTCCTTGTTTGCTAGTTCCACATACTTCCTGGCTTTCACCATTTGCTTCGCACCTCCGAGGTTGGGGGTTCAAATCCCGCCTCCACCCTGTTTGCGGGGTGTTTACATGTTCTCCCCGAGGTTTCATCTGGGCACTCCGGTTTCCCAGTCCAAAGACATGCGTTTGGCTTTGTGCCCCGAGTTCCCAGGCTCCCCCGTGACCCTGTGTAGGATAACCGGTAGGGAAAATAAACAGATTATAGATTACTCTTGGATTATATTATGTGCCTGTTCTCTGAACTGAACGGCCTGGAATGTGGATTCTAATATGAATTTGTTCCTTTCTCCTCCAAAGGCATTCTGTTGGGGGAAAAACGATGATACGGTTCATTACCCCTGCGACTGTATTCTCGATCACTGCCGATGATGTATCATGGACACGTAAATCTAGGAGGACGTGTCACTCACTCTGTGCAATCACGGGACATGACTTGAATCAACAGTCCGGGCTAGGAAGAAATCAGCCCCAGCTTCGCTTCTTCAAACCGTACCGTGTATTTTGATTGCGACCGTTGGAGGCGCTTGTTGCGACTGGTTTTCCAAATCAATCTACCGAATCTGCTTTTATTTTGTTTTTTATTTATTATAATAAATAATATACCAACAACAAAAAAAAAAACCCAAAAACCTTATATTGATGTCTTTTTAGCTTCTGCTAAAAGTCAGAAGAGACAACCAACTCACCTTCAGAAGGAATGTTCTGTATTCTGTATTAATTACAGAAATCTGGAAGACCACTCACCTGGGCAAGCTGCTGCTGCGCTCATCTCATCCGTGCCCAAGGATTTCTCGTTCCAGAGGAGCATTTCTTCTCAGAGAGTTTAATCCAGACACATTAGCGAAAACATGACCTCGACATGCTCCGCTGCTGGCTTCAAGAGGCTCTTCCTATTCACCACCACTTGTATTTGTATAGTCCTGACTGATCGAGTGGCAGCAAATGAGATTTAACCGGCTTCCCGAATGACTTTCTGCACATTTAAACTTAAGTTTTGTGCAATTTTACACGGATAAAGCCTGAACAACCCGAAGCACAAAACAACCAGACTAAAATAATTCAGCAGCAAAACAGTTCCACGGCCCGGTGAGGAGTTTTTTTAGGCTTGCAATTTCCTAAATTGTGGCCCATTTGTACAGTGCGCACTTGGTTTTTCAAGGCTTCCCCGGCAGCCTTTAAACACGAAGCCTGGTATTGGCTATTCTAGCACACAAATCGATGGGCTTCTGAAAACGAGGCTTCATTCTGGAGAATATCGCTGGATATCAAGGGCAAGCATTTTTCATAAGAACAGAAGAAAGGAATATAGATCTATATAGATACATTATAAATGGCCTTTCATTTGGAGGAGTGCTCTCCACCCGTTTGGACAAAGCCCAGCAATAAATTGCGTTTTTTTATTTATTCATTCGTTTATTTATTTTTCGTGGTCATTATTTCTAATTGGTTTGCCATTTGCTCGATAAGCACAATCTTTCATTTTTCTTTCATTAGCTGTAATGCCATATTTAGTGTTTATCATCTTCTAGCTGATGCTGCATTATAGTTTATCGTTCAAGGTGAACTCCGTACAAGTTTGAGGGCAAATGGCACCTTATTTTTATTTATTTATTATTTTTTTTCCTCGTCTTGCTGATATTTTGCGGACTTTAGCACTATTTTGGGTCCGTATTAAAAATTCCCCTTTGCTGACACCGAGCCACGAGTCCGAGAGGGAACAGGTCAAGGCAATTTATATTTGACACGTGCAATGTGATCGCCTTGTCATCGCCTGGGTCCATGCTAGCTCCATGTGAATACGCACACACACACACACACACACACACACACACACACTACAGCACCGACATAGGGACCCAAACACACATGCTGCCAGTGTTAGAGGGTGTTCCCTGTTGTGAAAGGTAATGACAGGTGAGTGTATATGTGCATGTGTGTGTGTGTGTGTGTGTGTGTGTGTGTGTTCGTATAAAGGTAGCATGGACTCATGGATCAGATTTCACGCTCAGACAGGGCTGAAAAGTTACCCCTACACATTTCAGATTCGTTTGGTCTCATCGTGGTCATCAATCCCGACTGTGACGGTTGACAAAACCGTGTCCTCATGAGCGGAGACACAAAGGAAAAATACACTGATGAGGAAAGAAAGACAAAAGAAACAAAGAGAGATGAAGGCTAATGAGGAGAGATGTCAGAGACACACGAGTCATGATAATGGATGAAATGGTCCGGTGGGTGGGTTATTTATGACACACACATACACACATACACACACGGGCGAGGGAGGGGGCCTCTGTGAACACCCATCATAGCAATTTCACAATGATTTACGATAAAGTCCTCTGAAGCATGGACGTATAACCTTGATGCTGCCTTATCATGAAGGAGATATCCGTAGGCATCTTTTGTATCATATCCTGACTAACCCTCTGGGTGTGTGTGTGTGTGTGTGTGTGTGTGTGTGTGTGTGTGTATGTGTATTTCCGTAGGTGTGTGCGCAGGCTACTGAAATGAAAGTGACATTTGTGCTAGGCCCTTAAGGGACTTTCACAGGCAAGGACAGACTGATGGTTATAGATGAGGTTTCTCGGAAGTGCTAGCTAGCGGGCTAGTGTGAAAATGGTCTTCCTTTCGCTGAGCTGTGCGGTCTCTCTCATTAAGCCATTGTTCAACAGAGTTGGGTAAGTTTCTCAAAAAACACACAAAAAAAAAACAAAGTAATCCACTATAGATGACTAATAACTTCTTTAAAATTGTCATCTGGTTACTTTACTGATTACTGCACGTGAAAAGTAATCAGATGACTTTACTTTCAAAACCTATCAATCCTACAAAAATACACTGCAAAGGGAAAGTTTTCAAATAGTTTTCTCAGTCATTTTAGCACACTGCCAATCTGCCACTGTGGGGCGCTGTATCATGGCTGACCCTGTGGTCTGACCCTGCGCTTCCTGACATGCTGGGGTATGCGAAGAAAAGAATTTCACTGTGTTGTAATGTACATGTGATCCATAAAGACTCGTTATCATTACTTCTACTCGCTACACTTGCAAACTTCACTACATTCATGTATGATCATACACACTCACCAGCCACTTTAATAGGAACGCCTGTTACAGTAATTTATGCAATTATCCAATCAGCCAATCATGTAGCAGCAGCAGCGCAGTGCATAAAATCCTGTCAAAAGTCTCAGGAAACGTTCACGCCAAAACATCCGGCTCGAGGTTTGACTTGTCGTGCGTCTGGAGATGTTTTTCTGCTCACCACAGTTGTAAGGAGTGATGATCCCATTTCCATCCACGGAACTGGTGCTCGTTGGATGTTTTTTTTGGTTTCTGCACCATTCTATTTTGCGTGAAAGGTTCTGAAACACTCAAACCAGACCACCTGGTACCAACAACCATGCCTAGGGTCAAAATCGCTAAGATTTTAACATTTTCGTTCCCTTTCTTTTCGATTTGAACATTAAGTGCAGCTCTTGACCTGCATCTGCATTGTTTTGCTGCCACACGATTGGCTAGTTGCACAAATGAGCAGCTGTGCAGGTGTTCCTGCTGTATTAAAGTGACTGTTCACAATACATTACAAAGTCCTCTGAACCATTCTTTTACAATTTCACCACTAATTACTGAATATCCCACAGTAAAGGCAATATTATATTCGAGTTATAATACCTACGACTATAAAGAAACACATTTTACTCATGTGAACCGATCACCTCGTCCTTGCTGAAAATCTGTAGTGGCAGGTGTTGTGATCTAGCGTGCTAGTTCAGGGCTGACGTGCTGCTAACTACAGAGTCCAGATGTTCAATGCCACAATCTGTCTACCCTTTTCCAGTGCCAATCTTTTAGGGTGCCATGAATCATCCCCTCCACCGGGTCACAACAGAAGCTCTACTCTCCTAGCTGGCATGGAGGCATGGGCTTGGCACACACAAATGATTGACAAGTATCCGACTTTTCATTTTATTTTCCTTTCTCTCCACCCCCCCCACACACACACATACTCTGTATCTAAACACACCTACCCACACAGATCGCAGATGACAGTTAAGTCATAAAAACAGGTTATGAAGAGTTCCGGCTGTTCTCAGGTGGCGAAATAATTGCAGCAAATTTACACAATTTGTGCTACAAGTGCATTTTAATGTTGCATGATGAAACTTAATTAGCCTGCTAAACAACAGCCCACGGATTTAGCACCTCTTAGCTTGTTTTTGTTTTCCCCAAGTGCAAGGCGCATTGTGCCTTAGCAACCACCTAGAAACATCAAAAATCTACTGACATGTTTGCAGTGTTTATTGAAGGGAGGGGGGAGTCATTATTTTTAGCTTTCAGGATAATTGGCAGATGCGGCCCTCTGACAGAGCTGCCTGTCTTATCAGCAAAGTACAGAGCATATTTAAAATATAAAATAAAATAAAACTTCTGAGGCCATCTTTTCACAAGGATTTCCAAGGTTGTAGTTAGCCTCTGTCATGTTTATTTTATTTTATTTTTTCCCTGCTGCGTAAAACGAATATTTCATTCCCCTTTATTGTTGTATGAGAGATCTTTCAGTGGCAGCCTGCTTTTTTTTTTTTTTTCTAGGGATCTCTCTGTTTGCTGATTCAGGTTGCTCTATTTACATTCAGTGAATTCTCTTTATATTTCTATAGATATACAGTAATAAAATTCAGCTTTGGTAAGCGCTTTATCCTGGTCAGGATCGCAATGGACCCGGCCTATCCTGGGCGTGAGGTGGGGAGGGAATACACACTGAATGGTGTGCCAGTGTCAACAAACTTAGCACATCTTGATTTGGCAATTTTATTCCACTCTTCCTTGCAAAAATTCTCCAGCTCTATCAGATTGCGAGGGGTTCTCCTGTGCACAGCGCTCTTCAAGCCAGTCCACACATTTTAAATAGGTTCTGACCGGGCCATTCCAAAAACGTCGATCGTCTTCTTCTGAAGCCGTTCATTTGCTGGGTTGGATTTGTGCTTTGGGTCATTATTGTGCTGGAAGGTGAAAATTTTCTTCCTCTTCAGCCGTCTGACAGAGGCCTGCAGGTTTTGTGCCAAAATAGATTGTTATTTGGTGTTATCCTTGAGTCGCTCGATCGTGACTTGAGCCCCAGTCTCAGCTGAAGAGAAGCAGCTTCGTAACATGATGCCGCCACCACCATGCTTCACCGTGGGTATGGTGTTCTTTGAATGGTAAGATGTCTTGGGGTTTTTTTTGTTGTTGTTAAATGGAGCTAAATGGAAAAAGAGCCGTTTTTTTCTGAAACTTATGGTTCATTAATTCATTGCGCTAATTCATTAGCGCAAATCCAGTCAACACACTTATGATTAGCTTTAGTTTTAGCTAGCTTTATGGGTTTGGAACCATATACATGAGAAGAAAAGAAGTAAACATTGGAGACTTTGTCTCCACAACCGCACAGCTTAATTTAAGCCACGTTCAGCATAAAATCTCCTAATAGTCCTTGAGGAAAAGCCTTTTGCTTCACCACAATCATGTGACATAATCTCCTGCATTTTTATAGAGGACGATCCTCTTCGCAGCATGTCTATAGTCATTTCAGAACAATGCTCCAAAGTCAGACCTAAATCTAGCTAAAAGCAAGTCTTAGGTGCATAATGTTGCATTCTTAGACTGCATTCTTAGACGCCTTTTAAACAACGTTCACACCGAATAGTCATTAACATTTTGGCAAAACATATGCCGCATTGTGCCTCGTTCAAAAAGCAGCCTGGGCTAAAATGTGCTGAACATGCTGCTAAGCCTGGCCTGAAATCCACAGGGGGATAATAGACTTCAGCAACACATCTCTGATGTCTGGATCCCTTTGGAGAGCTATTCGCAGACATGTTTGCTTTCAGACAGCTCGGAACGGCACAGCTTGCTTCACATCTTCTGCTGCAAAAGATATAAATGTGTTCATAGTAATGACGTTGTCAGGCACGGACAGGGTCTGGACGCCAGTGCGGGGTTCTCGTCAACGAAATCCGAAAAGGGGAAAGACGGGCGGGGTATCAGGTGATCAGAAGACGGATTTAACTAAGGTAGCCAGAAGTCAACAAAACAGACAGGAACGAAACTGGAAAAGCGCGCACGCAAACAGGAGGCTCGGTAACGCCAAACGAGACTTCGCAGAAAGATCTTTGTAAAGATATACTGAAATTCTGGGTTATTTATGGAGTGCGGTACATCATCCATAGTTCCTGAAGGTTTCATTAGAATATCTGATACTCATTTAAATTGGTTGAAACATTTGTTGAAAGGGTAAATGCAAGTTTTCATAGATTCACTGTTGGAAAAAATGTTTCATTTTAAGAGTTGAATGTTTAGGTTTAAGCATTTAATTCTTACAACTGAGGATATGAAGAAAATTCTTGGTAGTGGACACAGTTTGACATCAAACAAATCAACCATCCAAGTGACCAACAAGGGGGAAAAAACTGCAACTCATGACTAATGTGACTGATCCTTAATGAAAGTGTCTTGTTTATCATCCTTCCTGGTATTAGACAGCAGTGCACAGGGAGCGTGAACAGGATGCGGAAGTCCACTAGAGTGAAGGGTTACTGAAGAGTCCTAGATGAGTAATTTGGCTGCTGAACAGAATCTGCCAAAAGCACTCAAAGTGAAACCTCTTCACGTTGCCCGGAATTACAGACTGTTTGCGAGAGGTTTGAGTTCTTTTTGGTGTAATTACTTTAGAGCAGCGATCATAGACCCTGTTCTTGGAGCTCTATCTTCCTACAGAATTCGGTCCAAACCTAATCCGTCCAACACACCTGCTCTATGAACGTAATTAGTCTCGATTATCCAGATCAGTTCTGTTGCAGATAATAAATAAGATAAGATAATAACAGATATAAAGGGCTGCAGCAAGGTACACCTTCAGGAATCGGGTCGGTGATCGACGCTTTAGGGCGCTTTCACACCTGACCCGAATGCTTGACTCGAAGGTTCATTTAGATGAGGGGCTCGTAAGCGTAGATTTCTTCCCTACCTTTGATCGCAATTCCGTACGTCACTTTTGTGTATGCAGGTTTGCAAAATGGTAGACACTAGGTTCTTCCGCTCCGCTGTTTTGATTCATTTCCTTTGCCGATGAACTGGTTCCTTTGGTACCAACACTCAAGCAGCTTATTGGATGCCACTGCACAGGAATACCTACAAATAAGGAGCTGTTCTCTTTAGAAGCCGGTCTTCTAAAAGAAGATTTTCGCCATGAAGGCCAGCATGAGGTGTGTGTTTGTGCATTTTGCTAATTAAAATGTTCCACTCCTATGAAGAAAGTCTAGTTTTATACATCAGTAAGGGGTTCCATCTCTTCCGCTGCCAAGCCTCTCACTGCAAACACTAATATAGAAACAGGAACTAACCTGACAAGTTGAACCAATCATGTTACTTGGTATGCAGCACAGAGAGAGATGTTAGCTTCAACACCTGATGTGGATTCCACCAAGGATTATCTGAAGTGAACCTCAGACCGCCATTTTAAAGCTGACCAGGGATCAGTTCTCTGGAATGCTCCAGGGCTCAAACAGCTTTCACACTTCACCGAATATACCAAACCCTTGGGGCAAACAACCCAGTGTCCAGAAAAGATGAAAATGACCGTAGAGAAGGCACAATGACCTTACAGTCCAGTGAAAGGTCAAAGAAGATGGAACACAAGAAGTGTGCTTTGAGAATCAATGGGAATCAGGAAAACAGCCGTGACACAACCTAAGATATCATCTACGTGTATCATAGACACAAAGCCATGACCAGAGAGTGTAAGAATAACTTGTTGGTTTCATGATCTTCATCTTCTCTTCTCTGGCTTGGTCCCAGTCTAACTTCTGGATAAGGATGACCTTGGAGCAAGTACATTGCCATCGATACCGCTGGATTTCGGACAACATTTCTTCATGCTTGGTGATTAAAGGTAAAAAAATTCCTGGCTTCTTTGAGGTTGAGTCTCTGAGCCATCAGATCATTTTCAACATGCGTTGCCCATGCCTTCTTTGATGCCGATTGCTGCACTTTCCGGTGCTTCCAGAGAAGTCAGCATGGTATCTGACTGGCATTCATCTTGCACATGTGACCCAACTATTGCAACCTTCATCTCTGGATTTCCTTTCTCACCTGTGGGTTGCTTTTCAAGTCTGATTCCGATGGTCTGTTCAAAGCAGAACTCAAGCATACTGATGTCTCCAGTTTACAGAGTATATAAATCGAGCATCAATAAGAGCATCAATAAGCGATGGTATGCAAACTTGCCGACTTTGAACCTTCCGCTTCGCGCCCTTTAGCAAGAACCGTTAGCTAGCATGCTAGCTAATAATTTAGCAGCACTAACAATGCATTCCTAGTTCACAATTGAGAAATGTTAAGTAGAATGTCAAAACGTTTCTCTGACGTTTGATAACTACGATGAACCGCTTGATTATTTTCTGCCTTCCAGCCAGACCTGTTATAAAAGAAAATGAATCAACACCTTCTGACCGATCAGAACGGAGAATTCAACAACTCTATGGTATAAACAATATCATGTGGGGTTTTTTTTTTTTTGAATGGAGCTATTGACTCTGCGAGCTCGTTTGTGTAGAACGTGAAATATCCACCACAATTGCTGAGAAACAGCATTTCTTCTTACTTCATAATGCCTACTGTGCTTTTCTCTGGCTGGCACACAATATATCCCAGCACAATATATTCAGCCTCTAACAAACGCGAATGTCTATGTAGACCCGTGCTACAATGCTAGAGGTTATGTTTGAGATGGTGGAGGGCCTCGGGGATTGTCTAGCCAGCATCCTTCACCGTATCTCTTTAAAGAGAAGTGACATATTCACTGTCAACCTCGAATTGCTGTGTGGAGTCTGGGCGAAGCAGATAGACCCTCTACATATACACACATACGTACAGCAGCATACACTGACATACACACTCATCATCTCCATAGCTTAGAAGAATCCCACTTTTGAATGACTGTTGTAAGAATGCAGTAGGCAGGGTCTGTTCATTATTCAAAGAAAGCCTCCAAAGATAATTGTCTTGCTTGGGTTTTTTTTTTTTTTTTTTTTACACATTTAATTGCGTCGAGATGATGATCTCAGCAATTGGTGGTCAAGTGGAAAGTGAATGTGATTCATCAAATTTCTTCCGAAACCATGCTTCAGTGATACCCAGATGAGACTCCAGAAGAGAACGCAAGGCGTGTTGATTGTAGTCTGCAATGCATGACCGCGTGCTAGACGAGTCCTTAATTGCTACCCTGGCATCTCTGACAAAGATCTAAAATCGTTTGCCAGTCGAGTCTGAAATCTTGCTGCTGTTTCCACATAATTAGGATACAAATTGCCCCAAATGTATCCCCAAATGCCAGGCTGTTGAACGGAAATGAATCTGGATCTTTACAAATCGCCTCACCGGAGGTCTCGGTTTGGTGCCAAACACACAAAGCGGCATTACATTGATGTACAATTAACCTTTGGATGGATGTAAAACAGCTGGTGAAGCAGCGGCGCTGGCTGGAGATCAGTTGCATGACATTGTTGCCGGTGTCTATGAAGAAAATTTCCATAAAACACTTGACGTCTGACATTTCCAGATTGATGAGAAACCTGACGTAGGTAAACATGTGTGAATTAATATGCATCGTTACCTTCAGAAATGAGAAGAATTGATTGAAATCGCAAGCAAATGTGAAATCATTTTTTTTTTTTTACATGCATTCACAGTATGCTAATAATCCATATGCTCTCCGGTGCCAACCAAACACTTGGACAGCTTGGTGGCTAACACACTACAGCAATATCTGACTGTTATGATAATGTGAGAGATCCCCTGACTTAAAAGCAGTACTTTGATGCCAAGCTAGTCACTTCTGAAGTCCTGGCACTCATGAGGAACTGTCTGTGCACCGAGTGAAACCTCCGTGCGGGGACAGTTGCAGTGAAAATGGCTGCCAGAGGTCTCAGGCCTGGCCCGGGGCTCCTCGCCGTAAATCAGCAGGATCCATTAAGCGCGCAGTGAGCACTTTCCACCCTGGTAATACATCTCCTGGCAGTATTTCAATCTCCCTTTTTTTTTGCCGACACCTACAGCATTTTTTCCCTTAATCTTTAAAATACCGTCGACTGGCGGTTAGAGACCTTGTCCCATTTGTTACCTTTTTACTGTGCGCTTGAGACATGCTGACCCACATATTGTGACACCAATTAAAGCAGACAATTTATTCTAGCTTAGTCGTGAATAAGGAAGATTCCGAGTCAGCGCTGGGCTTTCCGGTCAGCTCCGCGAACAAAGCGGATCTGTTACGATGTCCGCGTGTTTATTATGCGAATAGACCTGGGGTTATTTATTTATTCATTTCAAAATCACGATTTCAATGATTAATCGAGTTACTGCGTATTATTTATAGGGAATACATTTTGCAGGGAAGGAGAAACTATTTACCCATTACAGCTTAGTAGGTGTCTTAGTTCTTAATCTCTGCGTGATTGATATTTAATAGGGGAAATAAAGAACAATCGGTGCGATAGGAGCAGACATTATTGGGCATCTGGCAGCAGCAGACGTTTTCTCTGGAACTGATAGATTCACAGCGGGGTGGAGGTAATGTTTCACTTCTGCACTGATAGGGGCATGACAGCTGGAAATCCAATATATGAGCTTGTTATGCATGACTCCGGTTTTATAACAAATGATTAGCAATGCTGTGTAGCCATGTGTTTGGATGAGCACCTGCAGCCCTTTCCTCTTTCATGATGAACTGAAAGAAAAGAGTGTTAAAAACACATAGATGAAATCCAGAACGCGTATATTTGGGTGGGTTTTCTGAGAGAACGGTTCAGTGTAGAACCCCGTAACAGAGTGTTTCCCTTAGCGTGAACCCTTTAGTTCTCAGCCCGACTTCACCGTTTTAAAGGCCGTGTGAGCGGCACTGACAAAAAGTAAGCAATAAAACATTCAGATTGGATGCTGGAAAAGGAAAATAACGAACAACGGAGTGGTGTGACGAAGTCCGAGGCAAAGTGAGTCACTGTTACCATCCACGGCAGATTATTTTCCAATAACAGCACATCCCGAAGTGTTTTATTCCTCTTATACCACGGCAGTTTGCCCATTACAATTTTTAATGCATTAATGAATGACATGTACGTTTTTTATCTATTTACAGTTACATTTAATGTTGTGGAACATCATTACATCACATTATAACAGCTATAACCAGCCTCTCTTTTTTCTCTCACTATTGAAGTTAATACGCACGTTAGTGAGAAACCGGAAAACGCAAAGTTTTTCCCCGTGCTGGGAAAAAGTACTGTTACAAAGTTCCGACACTGGAGACTCCTTCCGTGAACGTTAAACAAACATCTCCTAACAGAAACCATCGCCATATCAATGACTACATGTTTCTCTGTGTTAATAATAATACACTGTATAAAATCAGATGAATTTATTATTAGGGTATTACTAAATAGTTACTATTGAAATGATAACGTATTATATAACTATAGATAACATAATGTAACTATAACGTAACTATAGCAACGTAAATGAAAACTATAGCCCTTTGGTTTGCATTACGGATAGAACTACTGTCAGAGCTGCTGTTATAGGAATCGACACCTTTTGACCCCTTAAAATATGTGACATCATTTATTTGAATGTATTTTTTTTGTGTGTGTGTGTGTGTGTGTGTGTGTGTGTGTAATATAACTATTATCATTATTATAGAATGTTAGCTCCAGTGTCGATCTCGCATCCGGACAAATGGCAAGTCAAACAGCTTCTACACATTTCTGCCCTGTAGGTACTGTCTAGAACTGTATTTCTCCCGCATGATGACAGTATACCTCCGGGGTTCCAATGAACCAGGGGTTATCAATTCAAGGCTCAAAGAACCCTTACTGCTATACTTTAAAAAAAAAAAAAAAAAAAAAATTCATCTCTTGGCACACCTGAGGCAGGTAAGTGATGGAGAATACTAATTCCCCAGCTCAGCTTTGTGGACTCCATCATCACAAGCTCAGAAAACCGCTGTTCTAGGTACTTCATCATGCTTTTAGTGCAAGTAAAAGTAAGTAAGTAAATAAATAAATAAATAAATAAATAAATAAAAGGCATACACGTGCCTCATGAAACTTTGGTCAATCTAGTTACTTTTATGACCGAGAGGTTGTAGATGCAATAAAATAAGTGTGCTTGTACGTTACTGGAGCGGATATATTTATGGTGGTCATTTGTTGGTTTGAGGAAATGAAAACCAGAGTTATAAGAACTATAGCTCTTCGTCGAATTACATGATGTCAGAGGTTCTGGCCAGACGTTTGACCTTTGCTTGGTTCGGCAATATATCTGAGCTGAATGTGTTCTAACGCGAGCAGTTATAATAAAGTATTGCTGCAATGAGCGTGGGAATACCGGGCCCTCGGCACACTCGTATTTGGACACACATACACTGTACGCACACTTTCGTTCATTTCTGCTAGCTGTTGTTGTAAAGTCTACGAACACACAATAGCTTACCTATGTGAATAATGAAACGAAACCGAGCCCAGAATGCACATAAAGCACAACCGTTCCCCCATGGGATCAGGTTAAGCAACCAGTATAACCTTTTAGTTGAAGAAGTGCTGACAAGTAAACATTTCGAGGTAGATCTTGCTCATCGCAGCAACATACTCTACCTACCCTCGCGCACAAGCTCAGTGAAAATCCGAACATGCTACATGCACTATCGACGTTCTGTTGCATTACAGAAACAAGCCTTGAACTGCAATCCTTATTAATTTTCCTGTGACAACATTAATGGAGTGCAATGGCCCGTCCTGTTCTTTCTGTGCACTTGTCTCGGTGGGCCCTCCCTCCAGTGGACTCAGACACGCTCTCCTGTCACTCGGGGTTTGGGGGAGTCGCGTTTCATTAATACGAGTCAATTTTCACATGATTTGCTCCAATATCAATTGAGCTCGTACGCATTCAAACAACCACGGACAAAGGATTTGCAGGAATCAGTGTAAGTTGGTGTGTTGTGGAGGAAAGAAGATGGAGGAAGATCTTTTCCCTCGGATATGTACTGTACGGATAAACGCCCGAAGGTTCTTGAATGACATTTTGGTATTGTGTACAGAGTAATGAATTATACAGTACCTAAATGAAAGCATAGATAATAACGCCATGTTTGCCTGAAAACATCATTCAAACGTTTGTTTGTAGGTTTGTTGATCATATGCAGGAGTAATGCTACATAATTTGCTAATGACCCGATCAGAAGTAAAATATCCTGTATAGAACCAATATTTAGCATTTGCTAGAATTCGCTTTGCTGCCGAGCTAGTTATGTTATGTTAGTTACTGGAATCAGTGCTAGTCTAACCTGGCATTAGCAAAGAAAGCATGCTAACTTGGTTAAATATAGCCGGTTAATGGTGGCAAATAATCTAAAACATGCGTGTTGAAATTAGATGCTTCATTTTTATTTGCTTACTCCAGCATACTGAAGCATTTTACCGAGGTAGGGCCAGACGCACTTATCCTCAAGTTCCACACTGAAGTCCAGTGGCTTATCTACATTCAGACACACACATACATTGTGTAGTATGTGGAGCCAATTCGATTAATATATTAATATATTATCCACTGACTGGAATGACAAAACCTTTGAATGCTTTGAAGGTCTAAATACAACTGTAATGAATAAAAAAATATTATTATTATTATTATTATTATTATATATATTTTTAAAATGGAAATGTATCCAGTTCAATAACACCAAAATAAACATGGCAACATTATATTAAATTATTGCAACAAAGCCATTTGTGCTTGCTCCATGCTGACACGTCGCATACGCTCCGAACTACCAGACAAATGTATCCTAACTTCTGGCGTCTAAAATAAACAGGGTTTGCATGTCTGATGACTTTGGGGAGTACATTAAGACGGAGGGAGCCCCAGATGGGCGTCGCCGTTCCACTCAACGGGCCCCGTTTCATTATCTCGCCGTGTTCTCCCCTGACCTGCTGCAAAAAAATGACAACTGATTTACCTCAAGATCAATTTGTATGTAAATCAGCGAAGAGTTGGAGGAGCGACGGAGTGGATTAACAGTAGTCATTTTCAGGTCTGCTGACTGTCGGTCGGGGGAGGTACATCCAAATGGAGAGGTTAATGGAGCTGATTTAGATAATGTGACCCTTTTAAAAAAGGAAGCCCCATCCTCTACACGGCCCGACCCACCCTGCCCACGTTTGCCTGAATCTAATTGAACTGCACCCACTTCTTTTTTTTTCCCCCCTCTGAACATTTGAACCATGAAAGCCATGGAAGGTCGTCAGTATTCAGACCACAACTGTGTTGTGCTGGAAACATTATCACACACAAACGTCTGGTGTCCTGGTTTTTAAGGCCCTGCTGTGGGGAGAAACAGCCCGTTCTTTGGTCATCAGCATGGACGTTAAAATATAGCAGGCGGTCAGTGAGATGACCTTTTATCTGGGATGATAAATGGCCGCTCTGACTCACAGACAGCCTTGCCAATTTCCTTCCCCTTTGATTCCCGACTAAGGCGAAAGGTCCTTTCTCGAACTTGTGTGGAGCATGCCGGATGTGGCGCTTCTCAACGGGAGCTGTGTGACTCTTTGTGAAAGCACAGATGTTTTGGCAGCATCTCTTCTTCACATCTCTCCTCTCCTCTTCTTCCTTCCTTCACATCTCTCCTAATAATTTCAAAAGCATTCACAATCAGACCACAAGACTTTACATGATTGTGGTTTCATACCAGCCAGCTGTCATGATTTGGGTGCCGTTTGGATCCTACTGATATTACATTTACAGATATGTACAGGAAAATAAAAGTAAAAGACATTTTAAACACAGGTAAAGTGTCCTTCACGGCAGCCTGTGCACGGCTGAAGAAACTTAAATTGACATTAATAAAGCCTACAAAATCTTAGAATACAGCATTTTGCTTGTCCCTGGCAATAATGTATACTTTATATAGACTTTTCCATCCATCTATCCTTTCATCTTCTGTACCACTTCTGTACCACCGAGCCTGGAGCGGATCCCAGGGAACCCGAGGCATGAGGTAGGGGACACTCTGGATGGGGGCTAGCCCATCGCAGGGAACGATCACACACACATTCACACACTACAGACAATTTGGACACGCCAATCAACACATGTCTTTGGACTGGGGGAGGAAACGGAGAACCCGGAGGAAACCTCCGAAACAAGAGGAGAACACGCAAACTCCGTGCACACAGGGTCGGAAGCCAGAATCGAACCCCCAACCCCGGAGGTGCAAGGCGAACACGATAAACGCAAGCCACCGTGCCCCTACTGCACGTTCCCTTGAAATATAAATCATTAAATCTCATTATTTTTGCATTAATATGTGAATCATTTAACAGCTCATGTGCAAAAACATTCTTTTCCATGACTTATCTATTATCGGTGATATAAAAAAAAAAACGCACATTTTATTCCTTCAACGTTCACTTAACCCGTATGAAATAGTCACATGTTTAACAGCAAGTTTCCTGAAGAGGAAAATGAGAAGTTCTGTTTTTTGTTTCCCCTGATTTTTGATCTTATCTTGAGACAAAGCTCAATGAATTGAACAGCTATCCTGTCCTACTCTCCTAGGTGGCTCACTAGGACCTAGACTGACTGGACAGTCGCCTTATCTGCGGAACAGGAAGTGACAGAGTAGATGAGATGGACAGGATTTTCTAAAGGAAATGTGCCCATCTCTTTCCACCCTTCCACATAGTACAGCCACGACCACTTTGATTTTACTGCACTTGCTTGCCCGGCCAGTCAGAGAGTCAAGAACAGCTGACCTTGTTTTCTGGTGCTCGTGTTTTCTCCACTTGAACGAATCGATTATTTTTTATTTTTTTTCCTAAAGAAGCGTGATTTTTGGATATTGTTAGAATGTATGTATGAATATGAGCCAGAGATGCCTTGACCTCTGACATGCTTTCCATGCTACCACTAGATTCTAGTTTCAATTGTACCGGCTTCTCCGCTACCCAGCTCTCTCGATCCGTGGGCGTCGTTGGATGAAGTCAAGGTGAGGTGAGGATAAATACATAGTACAGGCGCATACTTTTTTGAGATGAAAACTTACTGCTGTGAGAATCTCCGAATAAAGGAGTAAGAAGTATAAGAATTCTTGCGCTTAACCGTTGTTCACCCAATCCCAGGTAACAACCCTGAAGGCTGGGACAATCATCATGCTGTTTCCTATAGTATGTACTGTAGAGAGGTTTTCAGTAATGTTTTAAGTCATTTAACTTGACATGCACATTGTTCTTGTTGAGCACATTTAAAATAAATAAATAAATAAATAAATAATAATTTAAATACATATTTGAAAATGCAATATCACTGGAACACAAATAAAACCCCAGTCATGGAATCACCCAGATGTCATACATTATAAAAATAAAAGCCTAACAATATGCTCAGCAGATGTCAGATGTTCAAATGTCAACACTGAAAGAAATTTTGCTAATGGATCGAGAGTAAACTGCCTCTCGTCGAAGGTTCTCGCCTGCTTGTCCTCTGCTGTGGCTAGTTTTTCGGACACCTGTACAGGACGAGGACGCGGTTTGCGCCGTAGATTGATGGGTGACTTTGAAGGCTGGGAGCTTGTGACAGGTGACAGCTTGTCAATAGTCATTTTAGCCTCCTCTGTCAGTTCCTCAACCGGTAGCACTGAGGAATTCTGATTATTAATGATTAATGTGTCCTTAGGGGAAGCATATCATAGCACTATCAAACACCATCAGTTGGTGATTTTCTCCAACATGAATATTTGATAGAAATGAATAAAAAGCCTACTTTACGCTGACCCCAAAGTGCAAAACAGCAAATGAGTATATATGTATGTGTGGAAGCAGGAAAAATGGGCAAGCGTAAGGATCTGAGCGACTTCCACAAGGACCAAATTGTGATGGCTAGACGACTGGGTCAGAACATCTCCCGGTTCCTGGGTATCACACAGTGGTTAGTACGTAGTTAGTAAAAACAAGTAGTTAGCACCCGAGATAATAAAAGTGGGACTTGCTATAAATAGCCTTGCTTGATTTAACATTATAGGCCAATCCACGCTCAACAAATTTCAATTACAGCTTCTTTTTTTTTTTTTACCACTCAGTCACAACAGATTTGGCCAATCAAGGCTCATACGAGCAGCGTACAAGCAGCCCTAGCAGTTCAGTGACGATATAGCGGTATGGCATCCAGTCCAATTAGAGAGCTGCTAGTTTCACTCCAGCTGCACAACGACTCTTAATTAAATTATACGACAAGTATATAAACGTTATTGCAAATAAAAGCAAACACCCTGGCAATGAACAAAGCTCAAGAAGCAGCATGGTAGAAAATATACGACAGAATAAATGTGTAAGAACATACAATTAATACAAACAATCATCCATCTGTGCCAGCTATTCTACACAGGGTCGTGGGGAGTCTGGAGGGTATCCCAGGGGACTCTCGGCACAAGGCGGGGGGACACCCTGGACGGGTTGGCGACTTTCTGCAGGGCACAACCGCACCCACGCCCACACAATCACACACCTACAAGTCATGACTTTGGACTGAGGGAGGAAACCGGAGTATCTAAAGGAACCCTGGGGAAACCTGAAGGAAAGCACGGGGAGAACATGAAAGCTCTGTGCTTTTCCTGTGGAGGCAGGAATCAGACCCCTGACCCTGGAGGTCCGAGGCAAAGCACTACGCCACCTTGCTGCCCACAAACAATCATATGAATCATATGAACCAATTCACAGATTGGTAAATTGGTTCTAAAGTCAAAATGAACACGCTTAATACATACTTCATCTCATGTACACATAATGGATTCAACCAAAGTCACATGACTGAGGATTTGGCTGTCCAGTCTCAAAATTTGCTGTCGTATTTTCGTCATCTTTCCGAATTATTTGTCGTTGTGTTTTTACGGGCGAACGTACTACTACAACCTATTACTTCCACTGCTAACTTCAGCCGTTTTATTTTACCTCGTGCCACTAATCCATTACTTCAATCAGAGTAATTATGCACCGGTTTCCTGTTTGCGTCATCTTTTTTTTTTTTGCCTCCATTCCCACCAGATTCTGTACAGCAGATTTGGCACTGCTTCTTTCTCTTGTCACACACATGCACACACACTGACACACGGAGCGCGGCGGCTGCCACCAGATACAGGCCTGCTGTGCAAAATTACACCCATAAATCATGTCATGGCCAGTTTAATTTTATCTGCAAAGCTAACTAGGCTAAACAGCCAACAGCCAATCATGTGCCACAAATCCCAGAGATGGAGGAATAAAAAAGCTCTTTGGGTTATTAAATGGAGATATCATCTATGTCTGACACAACACAAGCTGCCTATGTTTCATAAAACGGTTTGTGATTTAGCAGGGGGGGAGGGGGGGGGGTAAGAGTATACTGTCTGTCAGTTTGGGTGATGGTAAGGTTGGTCGCAGCAAGGCTCTCTGCCAACACAATTCATCACACACACAACAGCTCATGTAAGCGTTTTTATGTTGTTGTTGCTGCTTAAGGTTATTTATTTGAAACAATAAAATATGAATTGAGTGTAATTTTAAATCAAGAAACTGGGGTTGTTGGGGTTTTTTTTTCCTCCACATGGCAAATACACATTGAAGTGTTTTTCCCCAGTTAAGCACTGCTTGTTGTCATTTTAATATGAAAATTGCCTGCAGGATATGAAGCTAAAAATCCCAGAAAGACAATGTGTGCACTTCCTCGGCAGTAGATTTTGTGATTTTTATGGCAGTGTGACAGATGGACGCGCGCAGGTCTTAATTGCACGTCTCACCGGATGGACGGTAAAGCAGCTGGACCACTTCCTATACTTCCGCGTCTAATGCCGTTGAATACAGTACATCAATGAGCTAGAACAATGCGCCAGACATTAACGCCACTTGAGTGTAGCTGCAGATAACAAATCCCATTTTACTCCGCTCTGCTCATTTGCTCAACCCTTTAGAGTCCTTCTCTAAATGTACTCCATATAAGATGGCAAGCTCTATGTGTCACATCTTTCGCAATCCATTAACCCCCCCCCCGAGGGCACCATCCTTCCCAGCATTCTAAAGGGTGATGATTTTAATGGTGATGATTTTAAGTACACGTGCCATTGCACAGCCTCTGGAAGGTAAGGGGATGCCGGGGGTGGGTGCTGATGACCTGCGGTTTTTATTTCTTCCATAAATAACTCCATTAAGATGTCTGTAAAAGCACGCCCAGATGCCAGAGATGGGGGGGAAGCAGCGAACATATGTTGGGTTGCATTGAGATTCTGGAGGATCGCCGTAAGGGAATAAATAGAGGACAATCATTATGCTAAAGTATCGAATAACAAGCAGTTCATCAAAAAACAGTCTGTCCATTTGGCAACTGAGATACAATGAAACACGAGTGTTTTTTTTAAAAACATATAACATGGAGCATATGCGTAATTACCTTGGACAAAAGTTTCAATGTTTCTCTGTACAGAGCCAACACCCATTGGCTTGAAATTCACTTCGGACAGAAGGGAAGTTGTTGAACTCTGTAGAAAGAGTTCCATATAAATGCTCACTGATGCCTCGATAACGATCTATAGGTTTGGATTGCAAGCCAGTTCGGAGTAGTTTCTGAATTTTCATAAGCATGTCCGGTTCCCTCCCATCTCCCAAAAACATTCTGGTTGGTGGCTTGGCTACTCTAAAATTCCCCATGTGGCAATCCTTTGGGGGGGGGCATGGTGGCTTAGAAGTTAGCATGTTTGCCTTGCACCTCAGGGGTTGAGGGTTTGAATCCCGCCCCCTCCCTGTGTGCGTAGACCTTCCATGTTTTCCCCATGCTTCAGGGGTTTCCTCCCTGATTGGCATTTCTAAATTATCCGTAGTGTCTTAATGTGTGTGGGATTGCGCCCTGCAATGGGTTGGCACCCCGTCCAGGGTGTCTTCTCCACCTTGTGCCACGAGTTCCCTGGGATAGGCTCCAAGCCCCCCTCGACCCTGTGTAGGATAAGCGGTACAGAAAATGGATGGATGGATATCATGGGTAGGTATAACCAAAAAATAATAAGTGTAAGAGTGGGATCTGAAAAACTGCCCCTCTAGTTGAGAGAAATGATGAATTTGAGTGATGCAGTTGAGGTGTAGGAATTGTCAGGAGAATAGTTTAGTGTTCATAAGGAGAACTAAACCGATACAGGTACAAGATTGTGTTTATACCCTGAGTGTGCATGGTACCCTGTAACGGACTGGCATCCTATCTAGGTTGTATTCACGCTTTACACCCAATGTTCCTCAAATAGGCTCCAGATCCACCACAACCCTGACCAGGATAAACCTACAACTGAGTTACAGCTCAAAGGTTTCTGTTAGAAATATTCTTTTAATAACGTGTATGTCCAATCTTTGCCCTTATAACTGTTGCTCTCATCTCTGATATTTCCTCAGAACAGCTTTTGGATCTTCATAGTTGTAATATCCGGGCCCTTTTAGCCCCCCCCCCCCCCCCTTCAGATATAATACACTTGTCTCTATAAATGAGGTTTGACTCGAAAACCTGACCTTGACTGTACACTAAAAGTGTAGCGATTAAGTTAAAGAAAATCTGGAGTATTGAAAGTATTAGTGCAGCAAATGCCTACTGCTTGAGGGCAAAGTGAGGTATGTGTCTAATCCTAGGTTTTAAACATCTTTAGGCAGATGGTGTTTATTAAACCGGATCTGTGCGGTGCACTTTGCAGACAGAAAGCCAAGGCAAGGTTAGCAAGTAGCCTAAATAGACACATTTCCATGTATCTTATCAAACCCGATGGGTTTCCCCAAACATATACTTAAGATATCACAGGATATGAAGTTGTTATAACAGGAAATGGATTAGAGACATACACAGAAATATATTTAGTTATTTTGGCGTCACTTTTATTCCCTTGCACAAAGCATTCTATATTGTTCAAATTCACCAAGTGCTGCCGCCATCTTGGTTCTGATAGAAAAGGAATTGACATTCAGAAAGCGTATCTTTCGATGTTCGGCAATCAGTACAGCAAGAGTGTGTGTTTTTCCTCCAGTTGCGTGTATAGTCTTTAAAGACAGCAAGTCCAGAAGCCTCCAAGAAGGCGCCGTTTTCAGATTCTGCTTTTCAGACATAGCGCTCCAGTACTGTTTGTGTTTGTTTGACCTTTTTTAGCGGAGGAGCAAGAAATGGATGAGATGTCAAATGGATGGAAATGAGACAGCGCATTTGAAAAGGGGCCCATAAAGAACCTCGAGTGGCACCAGATCAACAATAAGGGGATGAGTCAGGTTTTACTGACGCTCTTCTCTCGGCTTTGGGGGTAATTTGCTGATGAAATGGTTTTATGTGTCATATAATGTGCTGGGGTTTTTTTTAAGAGAGAGAGAGAGAGAGAGCGAGAGAGAGAGAGAGAGAGCGAGAGAGCGAGAGAGAGAGAGAGAGAGAGATAGGGGGGTTGGTGTTGGACGTTGCTTGACATGGCTTTTTTTCCTCATAAGTGGCTTGCCTTTAGAGGTGAAATGTGAGTTCTTGCTAAATACCGCAGAGGCCACTACATCAACAGTACGAAATTGTATTTTCTCAAGTGCCTGGAGGGGGTGCTCACACCGCTAGCGTGCTGCTTCTAAGATGTGCAACATGAATGGGAGGAGTAATTAGGTGAACACACTGTACAAAGAAAGAGTGCAGAGGGCTGAGCATCTTTTAGGTTAATAGCCCAAACAATATCGCTCACAGCCTTCTGAGAGAGAGAGAGAGAGAGAGAGAGAGAGAATGGAAAACACAAAGGCAACCCATGTGCAGACTCTTTGGGAGTGTGTGTGTGTGTGTGTGTGTGTGTGTCTGTTCCCGGGGCACTCGAAAGAATAAAAGCCCCTAAATAATAATTTTGACAACCCTAGGGGGCACTTGATGTTATGGCAGGCTCCTATTTATGCAGGCCTAATCTCCCCCCCGCCCCCTTTCTCTAAATGCACTGATCTAATTATTGCATGTTAAATGGGCATCTGGTAAATGGCGCATATAATGATGCGTTCCCAGTGATCTGCATTAAGTGCCCGCTTGTCCTGCTGCAGGCTCCGTCACACAAATCGGCCCCCGTCTCTGTCTCCCAGCGTCCTCCCCTCCATCTCCATCACAGCTTGGAGCCTGGCGAGTAACCCCACTTAGAAGTCGGCCCCGGGTCCTTGGCGCAATTAACGGAGCCACCGCTTTGATTGATTTAGTCCATAACAGGGTGCTCTCCGGGAAGTCATCTGACCAATGCTGGGGAGGAAAAAAAAAGAAAAAGAAAACGCGGAAGTGTCCTTGCTCGTGGCTGGGTTTTATTTGACAGTCGAGATTTATGAAACAGGCCAATTTTATGATTATTTTCTGATGCTAATTAATGAGCGAGGTGAAAAAGAAAAGCAGCTGCACAATGGAAAAGAGGCTAGCGCAGGGATCTCACTCTCGTCCTCGACGACCTTCAGATTGCGTCGGACCCCACTGCCCCGGGCTCTGGGAACGACATCGGGGTCTCAGCGGGATGAAACGTTTTGACATTGGCAAAGTGGTGCAATCATAACTCCCCACCCCGCTCCCCCCGCTCCTGCCTTTACACCGTCTACTGTTATTATGGACTAACACTTTCTGTTTGGTTTGCTATAATGAAAATTAGAACAGTATAGCTTTCCCAAGCCTTCCAATACGCGCTTCATGTCTCGTTATTGTTGTTTTTTTGTTCGAAATGTGAAAAGTTAATTGGCTGCACTGCTAACGATAATACGAGCAAATTCTGAAGTGAAAGTATTTCTCATTTATTATTCATCTGTAGTGACCAAGTATGAAATAACATCCATCCATCCATCTTCTATACCGCTTTATCCTTTTCAGGGTCACGGGGAACCTGGAGTCTATCCCAGGGAGCATGGGGCACAAGGCGGGGTACACCCTGGACAGGGTGCCAATCCATCACAGGACACAATCACACACACACTCACACACCCATTCATACACTACTATAATTATTATTATTATTATTATTATTATTATTATTATTATTATTATTATTATTATTATTATTAAGAGTTTTATTCTTCATCTATTTTTACACCACTGCATATGGAGCTATTATAACCTAATTCTTCATAATTCTTACTTTTTTTGACTCTTGAATCTTGAAGTTCCCCCAGCCTTCCATTCTCGCTGCCTGAGAATAAAGATCATTAAAAAAAAAAAAAAAGTGCAGATAAGCTCTATTTTCATAACTATAATGATCTTTTTTCCAAGCTGGAGCCAAACCAGTTGGTTGGAATCCCAGGGCGGTCTGCGCCTCCGGCTCCCAGGTGAGGCGTCAGAAGTCGACGTCAGATCTGGAACGTCTCGTCTTCTGCACACCGCAATGACCTTTCCTCACATTATCTGCTATCATATTATTAACTTTACGAGCTTGGATTTATGGAATGCGGCTCCTCCTGATATTCGCTCTAAATGTCGAGAGAAGGACTCATTAGGAGACCTTTAGACGGTTCTTTTCTCTTCTTTTTTTTTTGGTTCTATTCTCCTCTTGCTTTAATTAGAGGGCCGGGACAATGTATGAAGAGCGCAGAAGAACAAAGGGACTGTATGTATTCTTCATCTCTCCATGGGGTGCCTTCGCTTTCCATCATACTGTAGCTTGTCATGGTGTTCCTGTTCTTTATACAAACCCACCCAGGATGGGAACTTGATATGGAGCCTGTGTGTTGTCCTCATGCTTGCTCTATCACTCACAATCTCGCGTACCAGTCACCTGAAAAATCTTTTATTACAATACTGAGTTTGTCTGACATAACAGATGGATTTTGAGCGAGGGGAGGACAGCGTGCAGCAGAATGAATGATCGTCTCAGGCTTTTCTTTTCTCTCTCTCTGCTTAATAAGACCCAAATAATAGAGGGGATTGTGACAACAGGAGCAGTCGTAGATCTGAACGAAACGGACAAGCCAGTATAAAGATCCTCGCTTGTTTTTTTTTTGTATTTATTTATTTTTTTTGCTACTGTGATGCATTTATTTCTTGGCTCTGATGACAGAAATCAGAGTCTGCTCCAGACCAGAGTCTCGCAGTCCCCCATGTGCTTTAATAATGGGAGTTCATTGTTAGCAATTCATTATTAGCAATAATTGTTGACCTTTCCGCTTCGAGCAAGCTTGCGGTAGGTGCGCTAGTGAGCTCTATCAGCAGCTGCGTGTCGAAACCCACCGAACGACACGCTAATGAGTCGTGATGTTTTGCAGAAACAGAAGGGTAACTGCGCAGATCACAGGTCAGAATGAAGAGATAATTAGGTGAGCTGCGCCACCACACGAGGCAGCAGAGTGCAGCGAATGAGCTGGTTCTCTGCTCTCTCTCTCTCTCTCTCTCTCTCTCTCTCTGGAAGTGGATCCATGGATTCGTAGTGTTCGCCTGGTAACGGAACCACTCCAGGGGTGTTTGAAGGACAGTACTGAGACAAACCATCCATCTTTGAGAACACTGGTATTTAATGTTCCTTTCCCCCATGTGGTCAACTGGTGCAATCAATTGTTCCATGATAGGAAATGTCTTCACACGGCACTGTGAATAATTATCAGCAGAAAGCGTCCTGATACGATAATAGCTGACATGCGGTTGGAAAGTATATGCTTATTGTCCCGGTAATGGACGTATCAGTCACACGGCTGCTGTCTGAACCAGGTATCATTAATTGTGACAGGTACGGTGATGATGAGGAGAAAGAAAGGACACGGAAAATGATTAATGCTCCATTTTTTTTTTTTTTTTTTTACAAGAGTCAAGTATTTACTAAGGAATATGTTTATGTATATGGTTTTAGGCATACAGGTGCCTGTTCTTTATTAAGGGTTGAAAAATTGCGTCTCTTGCGATCAAATTCTCAATCAGTTATCCAGATGGACAATCGGGGTTAGTATTATGCCACAGCAGTGCTGAAGAAGGCGTTTATAATAATGAGCTCATACTAATATATTATTGCTTGTATAGTAACAGAAATATGGAACGGACGATCTACAAAAAGGGATTTTGGATTTGATAAGGTGACGTTTTCTCTAGCGTGACGTTTGTTTAATGTTTATGGAAGGAGTCTCCAGTGTCGGCGCTTCAGTGGGAAGTCTTAGGGACGGGGAGTTTCTCTGTAACATGACAAGCTGTGGGGTTCTTGGATCAACTTCAGTATTCTTATTGCTTGTAGTAATAATAATAAGAAGATGAAGAAGAAGAAGAAGAAGGAGAGGAAGAAGTCAGAGAAGAATATGTCTACATGCTATTATTATTATTATTATTATTATTATTATTATTATTATTATTATTATTATTATTATTATTAAGGAAGCAATTGATTTAATTGATCTGGTTACACTCACGTCTCTCCACACTTGCCTTAGTTTGACTAATTAGTTAATATGGGACCTAATTTCCTTATATCCAGGGGGGAAGGTGGGTGTGGTTTCAATTTGCATATTCATAGATTTCTCAAGGAGGGTAAACGTAAGCGTTTAGCACCTATTTTTGTTGCAGATTTATCATCTAAACCATTTATTATCTAATATAAACAATATATGATCCTTAAGCGACTTTTTGACACTTTCGTTAAAGTTGCAAATCATTTTTTTTTTTTTTAAATGATTGCTTTGATTTGCTTTGAAATCAAATTGTAAAGCAACTAACCGGCACACCATGAGCAACTGCAATTCCAAGCCCAGGTGTGTATTACTATACTGCACATGTATAGCATCTCTTCCACATGGCACTTTATTAAAACGCCCTACTGTGTCCAGTCCTTGGTGTGTTTTGGCAAACCAACTTTCTCCATTCCATCCAGCCTCTCTTGGCCATGCTTTCCTCCAACACAAAGCTCATCTGGCAAGCCTAATTTTTGAACAAACGCACAAAAAAACAAGAACCCAACTCTGCAAGTCGATCGGTGCCCGACTCGGTTTGAGGCCCCAACCACACCAGACTGAAGCTGTACACTTGAATGCGTCGGTTTACTGACGCCAGCTGACATGCGCTGTTATTAAGACACATCAACAGTTGGAGGGGGTTTTAGAGACATGATGCCGTTCCTGTTTTTCCCGAATGCTGCCTGGGCCCCCATCAGATCCTTCACCTGGCTCTCTGGGTCTTGTCCAGGAGTCCGCCTGCTTCTTACACGCTCCGCTGGGCTGCAGACTCGAGGGGGAGGATAGATCCGGGGCTGAAAAACATGGCTGAGGGAGACAGCAGGGCCGGCAGATCTACTCCTCTACCCACCATCCTGCCTGGAGCGCTGCAGATGCCACCTCGCCAGCAGGGATGGCACAGTGTATCAGGGGAAGCCAGAGCTGCCGGGTTTGCTTTTGGTTCAGCACAAAAACGACCGTTGTGGGCAGATGGGGCACAATTATTGTAGTTTGTTTGACAATTCTGGGGACCAGTCATCACCTAGCCGAGCGCAGGCAGATGATTGTTTTATTGCGTCGTTTCTGAGTCTTGCTTCCGAGGCTTGTATAATGCGTCCAAACTGATCTGTTAACATCCTGTCACGCCGTGTGAATGTTTATGTATTTGTGAGAAGTGATCAAAGTAAGTGCTCAGAAAACGATGCTTATAGAGTGAAACGCCGCCCCTCCCGATTCGTTAACCCCCCCCCTTCCCCCCAAACCATAAATCAACGTATGTACAAACAAACGGTTCTCAGCACTCGCACAACGAGGTGCAATGAAGACGCTCACGGTGCCAAGCATGTGTCAGATGAGCGGAGGCAGAAGGGGAGGTTTGGGAGTCAGGCAGCGAGCCCTACAAATTATCTCTCAACATCAGCATAATTAAAAAGCATAAATCTATACAGCGGGGACATTAATATTGTCAGTCATGTGCTCCGAGGCTTAAGATTGGATTGGATTCGTTTGCAGCGTCTACTTAGCAAAGAGTTGTCTCGCAGCACCCCGAACAAGGGGAATTGTAGTTCGTGATGTCTCCGACAACGTCGCGTGAAATCCCCCTGTGGAGAACTCGAGCAAAAAGGATGATTGGTTGTTTTGCACAGTTGAAGGTCGCAGAGGTCTGTCGCGTATCATTGCATCATTTCTCGGTACAAACAAACAAACAAAGAGTTCTCTCTTTTCCTGACAGTCTCCTCCACTGGGAGTCTGTCAGCGAGGCGTATGACTGAGGCCTCCGGGATGTGAAGGTCACCTTTTTTATTTTTTATTTTATTTTTTGCCAGTTCCCCCCAGGTTGTGTTCACACCTCAGAATCCATCACCTGGCGTGGAAGTGGTGATAGGACGTCCTCCCCTCCTCTCGGCTCCGTTTTTGGGCAGACTCACTTGGGACTCAGGTGCGCCTCCCTCTCTGTGAATTATTGACCTGCTGCCAGAGGAATGAGGAGGTTGGTGATTCCAATGACGGTGAGGACACTGCAACTCGCAAGTTTTCTATAATCCTTCAGCGGTGCAGAGAGAGAGAGAGAGAGAGAGAGAGAGAGAGAGAGAGAGAGAGAGAGAGCGAGAGAGAGAGAGAGAGAGAGAGAGAGCGCACTACCTTCAGGGTCACTGGAGAGATCATTTTGTTGTTTGTTCCACTTCTGCTCCAGTTGAGAAGCCAACGGTGCAACCGTGACTGAATAATGAACAGTTTTCTGACGATCTAAATACCCCACTCCATAAATCCTGCACGCATGCGGAAACGCCGTGCCAGATCGAACGAGTCGTTATCGAATGGTCATGGTTTAATGAGTGATAAATAAAATTAGCCAAAGGTGACGTTAGTCGATAAACAGACAGGGAAAGATGCTTACAAATCCTCCACAGATTTGCGACTTAGGCTGTGTTAATGAATAATGAAATCATAATCAGCTTCAGTGTTGACATCAAACACTTTTTGCATCTCAACAAACATTTCCGTTATGTTTTATTCGGCTAATTTTATTTTCACACTTTGCGCTCTAATCCCTGTAATGTAGTCAGAGATTTGAGGAATTACGCTTCGTATTTTTCCTCCGTCGTCCGACCGAGCTAAAGTATCCTTAATTAAAACATAACATTCCTCTTGGAGTGTATCCACTGTCGGCTTGACGTGATTACACTTGGCAGAGATCTACCTCTTGTGAATAGTAATGTGCCTTCGACTTGACAATGACAAAAGCCTGGGAATATGATTGTGTCACCTGATATATGATACAGTATTAATACCCATGCATTAGCATGTCAGAGTAAATAAATGGAAGTGCATTAACGACTATTAGACCGAGGAAAAGCAGGGTCACGTATTACGAAGTATGCTTGCCGGATCCGTTCAAGATTTTCCTTTCTTTTTTTCTTGCAAAAAATTGATGTAATGCGTGAGAAATAGACTTTCCCAGCCCGGCGTTTTATTAAAGAAAATCTCAAGTACAAATCAGCCGCTATTGCAACAGCAACGGCAATATACTCCTCGTTAGATTTCAGCTAAAAACGTAGTAGTGTTGCACAAATTATGATTTACTGCTTTTAATAGATGATGATGGAAATAGGGCTAGCAATAGGGCAGAAGAGTGCAGGGAACAATTACATGAGAATCCTCCAGAGCGTATAGCCACCTATCATCAGTAGCCTTCAGATACAGTCCACGCAGACATCAGTCAAGATCATGATCACTTCAAATTACGGTCCCCAGGAGAAGCACCATGGCTAACGTAATGTCATTTCCATTGATTGTTATGATACTGACAAGCCATGTTTGGACAGAGGCCCTTGCATTAATTTTAACTGATGATGACATTGGTCATTTTTCCCCCTCTAATTCCATGTCAGGCTTGTAGCAGCGAAAGTACGGGCCGAGAACAATCGGCTAGCGAGGAGACAGAGGCATGCGCTGAATTCCATTGTGTCTCTCGTAGGGCCGTATTTTAGAGTTGAGTTATGCGCGTCCGGTGAGAATTTAATACTGAAATTGTGTGCATTTCTATCCAGGCTTTTTTCTTCGGCGACATTGGCTTGACCAAGGATGAGCAGTTCTTAAGTCCAGCTCCACTGTCTGGCCGTCTGACGTAACCAAAATATGTCATGCAGAAATGTATACGTTGGGCTGTATGTACACTAAAAATACCTATAATGCCATTTGAGGCCAATGGTAAAAACACAACACTAGTAATTCATTAATTAATGAGTTCATTTATGGTGCACAACACTAAAGGTAAAGGACACGGCATCTTAATCGGAGACATCGCTTCTCTCAAAGATTACGGATGAAATCCCGAACAGCGCTTACTTAAATGCTTGGTCAGCTTATCTTTCAAAGTGTACGGTAACGGTACGTTTATTGATTTTTTTTTACGGATGAGCACATCAAATGAACCAAAACATTGGCGGTTTTATTAATTGGAACAAAATGGGAAATTAAATGCGTGTCTTGAGGGTATCGAGTCATCTGTATTTCATCAGGATGTTCATTTTGGTACGCTTTGAGATTGTCAGGTCAGCTCGGAACGGTTGGCGCGCCGTGATTCCAACAACCAACGGACCATTAACGGGTTAACTGACCTCACTAAGCACCTTTTTTTTTTTTTTTTTTCTTTGGAAGAGCATTATAAGCTTTGCCCTGAAGGTCAGGAGGATCGTTTCAGATTAAAATTCTTTCTAAACACGGCGTTATTGACAGCATGTGAGATTCACTCTGATCTATGGACATGTCCTGTTCAATTATGTAACATACTAGATTAAAAACATGAAATATTTAAAATAATTTTTTTTTTTTTTTTTAAAAGGCTTATTTTGAGAGGTTGTGAGGTAAAGGATTTAGTTGCTAGAGAACCACTCTCACAACTCTCGACTGCTCGGTCGAAGAAGATTAGGCAGTGACTAAAATTAAGGTTGCTATTCATATGCTAACTTCATACAGTATGTTCACAAGAAAATTACATATTCACAACTCACTCTTGGCACATTATCATTATTTCAGAAGTCTAATTTATTTGATGATTCTGAGTTGTGATGCGTGGCAGAACCAGTGGCAGTTCAATCTGATGCATGCTAAGTGCGAAGTATATTATAATTCGACCCAAAAAGCCTCTTTTTTTTTTTTTTTTTTTCTTATTAGCGCGTACATTTCTGAGGAAAGCATTAATATTCGACTCACTTCCATTATCACTTTGTCTTTACACTGTTCCTAATTCACGTGTTCACTGGAGCGCGCTAGATTCTTAGCCGCAGTCATAAGCAAACTTATGTCAGTTTGCCCGCCATCGGTGTTCTCGTGACTAGAGCCCCTTTAAAATCGAGCGGATGCCGTGTTTGTGATAGATCGGACGTGTGGATCGATACTTACTGATATTCAGACATTTCCTTTTTAAAAACAATCCTAATATAAGAATATGTGCTTATTTATTTATTTATTTACTTATTTATTTATTGAACAGAATGTGACCTTGAGAAGTCAAATACTGTAGGAGGTAATATTGATGTGCTACCTTCTCCTTCTGCCACCTTCTTCTCCCACCAGCCCATTTCTCACACTCTCTCTCTCTCTCTCTCTCTCTCTCTCTCTCTCTCTCTCTCTCTCTCTCTCTCACACACACACGTACTGTATATATACGCACATTTGTCTTACTATTCTATTCTTAGGACGTTCCATTGACATAATTATTAATGCAGCTAATTAATGCTATACCCACACCGAAATCTAACCCTAACCTCAACCTTAACACCTGCACACCTGCTCATTCATGCAATTAACCAATCAGCCAATCATGTGGCAGCAGAGCGATGCATAAAATCATGCAGATACAGGACGAGAACATCAGTTAATGTTTACATCAAACATCAGAGTGTGGAAGAAGAAGAAGAAAAAAAATTTACTTTGCCCATGGCATGCTTGAGTGATGTCACGACAGGCAGGTCTGAATATTTAAGAAACTGCTGATTTCCAGGGATTTTGACACAAAACAGTCTCTAGAACCGAACCGTCTCTGTAAAAGATCATAAACCGAAGATCTTATTTACCTACAAAATACATAAACCTAAGATTTCAAGGGTTATGAGCTGAAAATCACGATTTAATAAAATCGCTCACTCTGGGGTTTCTGTGATGTGATTGGCCGTGCAAGAGAACTTGTTGCCTGGCAACAAGAGAACTAATGCACTGATTGGGAGATAACTGCAAAAGGTCTGGTCTGTTGTTGGTACCGGTGTAATGAAGTTCAAGAGTTCATCATGAGTAGGATAGACGACTCCGTGTGTGTTTACAAAGAAATGGATAAAATCATGTAGAGGATGCTTTGTGAATAAAATTTTGCTAAAAAAAAAAAAAAAAAAAAAAAAAGGGTTAATTTCTCCTATATCGAGAGACTTTTGGGACACCTTGTATTTAAGGACACTTGAAAAGAACACCAAGTTAAGTCAGATGCATTATTTAAGTACACTTACAGTAAATGAGGACCAACTTAAGTGAACTTAAACATACGAGTTCACTCAACTGTGTACAGTCAACTTGTTAGGGTTTTGAGTGTACACGGAATTGTGCCAAAAACAATCAGACAACAACAAATAAATAAACTGTAGATGGCTACAGTAACTCCAATAGCTCCTCTTAACAACCGTGGTGAGCACAAAAGCATCTCAGAGCACGTCAACCCTCCAGGCGGACTGTCTACAACAGCAAAAGGTTCCACTCCCGTCAGCCGAGTCCGAGTTTCAGAACATTTTCACTTCGTTTATGTACGCGATCGAAATGAGTAAGTGATTTACGCATGGCAGGGTGATCCGCTCACGAATTTGCAGCAAATTTTCCAATTAAACGATTGGAAACCTATGAATTGAGGATCACATTTTATGTAAATTTACATGAGCTCGGGGGCGGGACTCGGGGGTAGGACTTTTTATTTAAAAAAAAAAAAAAGAAAAAGATTTACTGGATATTTCTGAACCACATCTCTTGTGTAAATGCTCCTGAGAACAATTTACAAATAAATCCAGCTTGATAAATGAGCACCATTGATTGCGTCTGCTTGTTGTTTTTTTTTAAACCCTCAAAATCTTAAACAGATCGGTCAATATCTAGAATATTAAAAGTATTACCCATAAGTGTTATTTGTACAGGGAATATCGATTCCAGGTGTAATTTTTTATCGATTCTGTCCCCTCCCCATTGAAGCAGAAAATGAGATTTTTCTATAATTTATATTCTTTGACGTGCAATGTCATTTCCTCTCAAATGTACCCAGTGGTCAGGATTTGGCCTAAGTGGACCACTTTAAAAGTTTAATGACTCTTTCAGGTTGTATCTCAAGGTTGTCGTATTTCAAAACCGAAGCCACATAACAATTATTTCTCCGAGTTCTGACAGAGATCCCCGCCGATGGACGTCGACCAGGGTGCGGCGCGACAAATCGGCTCGAGCGTTCCGTCTCCACGAAGCCTCGTTCAGAATAGCTAAGCGTAATTTTATGCCGTCCGCCCTCCCTGTCACAACAGTTTATTCATTACAGACTACACTAATAGGAGCTGCTAAAAGCAATGTGTCAGGAATGGCAGCCTGTTGTTTGGAATACAGGTTTTACTGTGGTCAGACTAATTTGCTGTAATTGGAGAGTTGGCCCGAGTCCTTATCGGAGTGTGTGCTGTCTCCCATCTCCACTGCACACGCCTGTTCCTGGACTCGCATAATTACTGCATTCAGTCAGCCTCCTTGGAGCTGCGTGCAACGAATTCCTCAGTTTGATTAGACGCGCCAGGCCCGAGGGTGGCTCCTTTGAGGTTTTAATGAACACAATCTTCCAACCCTTGTAGATTGTAATCTGAAAACTGAATGATGAGTTTAAGTGATCGTATTAAAAAAAAAAAAGAAAAGGAGAAGCTCTGGTTATTTGGAGGTCCGGGATAAAATTCTATAACGCGACATCTGCGCACGCATCCACATTAACCCGTTAATCTAGCTAAGTAATCCCCCTGGTAGATCTGCAAATTGTAATCTAAACATGTCAAGAACTAAATTAAGCCGATATGTATAAGCAGCACAGGTAATTAAACTTGTAAACATGAACGAAATCATCGGTGCTAATCAGCTTGGTCTCTGAGCAGGTCTGCTGGGGCTTTGCTAATCATCTTTGGGTCCCTGATAAGCTCCTATCAAAGCGTGGAGCTTGCAAAACTTACTAAGATGCTCTTAGAACCTGCTGATCTTTCCTAAGTCTTTGAACCCATGAAGACAAGCGAGGACATTCTGTGATTCAAGCATACCTCTTATGCTTTCCGTACATGCCACAGTCAGTACGTTTACACGGACGACGATAATCCGATATGAACCCGATTAAGACGGTACTCTGATTAAGACGCTAGCACGTAAACAGAGATTATCGATGACCTTAATCCGATTAAAGTCACACTCGGAGTAAACACGAATGGAATTAAGGCGTGTGGAGTATTCCTGTTTCAGTCGCATTATGGACGTGTGTTACAGACGTGTACACACCTTAATCACTCTATTAACGCCGTGTGAGAGTTTTCACCGCGTTGTGCGACAGGACACGATCACACACGGCAGCGCTCGACCGTTTTACGGTAAACAAGAGAGCACGGCTGCGTCCCAAACCGCGTACTTGCCTACTATAGGCCTGTAGTAGGAGAAATACATGCATCTCGGCTACTATACAGTAGGTAAGTACGCGGTTTGGGACGCAGCCCACGGCTTCAAGCAGTCGTCTTTTTGCACGTACGGCACGACAAATAATTAACCGCACTTGAAAACATTTTTTCATAAAAACACCCAAAACTGAATACGGTCCCATAACGTAGATGAACGGTACGTCGATACGTGGAATTTCGGAGGGACGTCGGTCGGCGTGGCGCGGTGACGTAATGACGTGTGCTGTTAATCGAACTGTGTTCTAAAACACGTAAAACATGAACGTGACAGGAGTATTCTAAAAGCGACTCACGTAAACACCTCAATCACATTATTATCTTACTCAGAGTAAGGTCAATAGTTAGATCACCGCCGTCCGTGTGAACGTAGTCAGTGTTTATGATAGCATTATTCAGCGTCCGCGACTTGTCAAGTCCAGAAGTCACGTCAATATAGATACATATTTAGACTTGGGTTATTGAGAGATTTTGATTGGAGATGAAACCTGCAGGAAGGTCGAGGTGAAGGAAGAGAGCTGGGACCACAAGTCCAGACCAACACCTTTAAAAACAAGCACTTGTCCTTAGACCTGAAAAAAACTCAGGGATAGAAAATGCGGACCGAAGAAGGAAATCTCTTTTTCCCGCTTTGTAGTCAAATGTAATATGATGTAACATAAAAACGAGAGACAGTTAAAAAATGTATATTATCAAAAAGATTAATAGAGTGATGTATGAATCAGAAGATGACAAGCATTACATGAAATAAGCATCTAATAATAGCCTAGTGTATTTAATAGTTCTCAATAATTATCACATTAGTCACTGTAAATGTGTTTTTATGCCTTCATTTAACACATTCCATCCATCCATCTTCTACCGCTTACTCCTTCTTCAGGGTCACGGGGAACCTGGAGCCTCTCCCAGGGTGCATCGGGCACAAGGCGGGGTGACAGATTGACACATTAAAAAAAAAAAAACACTCGAGCCAGTTGTTATTATACTATTATTCAGCACTTTACTTTTTACATCCCATGCTGACAGTTTTTATCACACTTTCCACTCTCTTAATCTTATATCTGCAGATATGTCTGAGCTCGGAATACCGCTGTGTGCAATTTTACTACGAAATCCTCACTGTTTTTGAACTCTGAGAATGACCCATCTAGTATAACTAGCAAATGTGTTGCATTTGCTCGCTGTATTGGATCACGAAGCACTGTCAGCACGACCAAAGTGTATTGATGGATTTAATCGTCCTCCGGGATGCCATCTGTAGCTCAGATATTCTCCTGACACGTAGCTTAGCATAAGCAGGCCCGTCTCCAGCAGTCCATGATCCTCCTAAAGACGAAAGGCTGCAGAACTTCTCGGTGGCCGCACTCGAGGGATGGACCGAGCTGGCACTGGGTAAAATTAGCCTGATCCGTCCTAAAGCCTTATCGGGTTTGCTCACAAAGCCAGCTTGCAGATTTACACAGCAGTCCGTCCTGTGGAGAAGGCTTGGCTGTCTTAGAGTGTCTTCGTGCCAAGAGATCCAAGGCATGGAACACGTGAAAAGAGAGATGAATGATGAAAGACCATCTCATCCAAAAATAAAATGGCTACGGAATGAGTTTTGAGTCTGTTGTATGAATCAATATGTGCAAACTTATTCGTGCTATATATATATATATATATATATATATATATATATATATATATATATATATATATATAATGTACCTATTATGAACAAATTTATTATACATGACACAAGGCATGAGTTTGACTCACTAATTCATACAGGCAGACTGCAAAATAACAGCCCCGTTCTGCATATCCCATAAGCCGTACATTTGATTGGTGGCTCCACTTAATACCTCCTTAGAGAGCATTCATCGGCTGACAGCAGAACACACACCTTCTGGAGTGATCTAACGTCGCCTCGGAGCCAAATTAATGTGACAGTGACAGCTACCTGCACAATTCATTATTCAACCACAAGAAATTAAGGTCATAAAACAGAAATGAAATAAATGCGCTGTAACTCACGGCCCTAGTAAAAAAAAAAAAATGCTTGAGAGAGGACATTCAAGAGCGAGTCGCTTTGCCTTGAAGTTTGAGTGACTCACCGCAAAATAAATCCCCCGAATTTGATTCCAGATTCGTTTGATTTGTATTTTAAGCAGGATGGCAAGTCTTTTGATAATATCCTTTCGCCGGAAAGTATTGCTTCGCGTGCAATTTAAAACAAAATGTGGAACGGCTCAGCGGGGATGACCTTTCGCTAAGACGTGAGATTGTGAATACCTGTGCTCTCGAGATGTCTTATCAGAAATTTCTGCACGCCGTCTGTGGTGCTGTAATCAAAATTCAGCTTAAAGGAAATCGTTCCCTCCCGCATGCTTAATGAGGTTGACCGGGCTCGTTCTTGGGCTCGGAACAGAACACCTACATCGCCTTCGCTCTACCTGCGAGCTGTATATAATCAATCTCACATGGCAAAATGAATCAACAGTGAAGTCTCTACAGCTCTCGCTTTTCTCACTTTGGACAAGACAGACACGCTGGGGAAAAAACAACAACAAAACATGTCTTTTTAATGGAACGTGTTTATCTTGCCAGGCTTCTTCGTCTCACCCTGCATGAGTGGGTCGTTGGGTTGTATTAGATTACTGCAGTGCCTCGTGGAGACGGAAAAGCGAGTCTGGGTGAGACAGCTAAGAGTTTTTCTCCCTTGCCCTGGATATTAGCCTCAATAATGGCACGGATTGTTTTTCCGACTCTCGCACAGCTGTATTCCCATCTGCCTCGGCACTCCGGAGATGCTGCCTAATTGATAAGCACAATAAGCACGTTAACAGTTTCGATGATGAAGGCCCAGGCTCATTTGCATAAATAGTGAAAACCCCATCAGGGATTGTATGTGTGGGCGTTATATAAGATAAATAGATAGATAGATAGATAGCTTGATGGCATGGATGTAACATAATGCATTATTTGTAATGCGCATCCAGGGTAATGCGTTCTAAATGGATAGAAATACAGGCACACTATTATTATTATTTTTATTATTTTTTCGTCTGCTTGAGACTACGGGTGCTCATCAGAACTAAGATCTGAGGCCTTCCGCGGTGATGTTTGTGGTTGTTAAACGACGCCGTTTGGCGGTACTCATGTTCGATGCACGTGAATCGAAGAGGGCTTTGACTGAACGAGCGTTATGGCGACGTCACGTGACGCGTTTCGCGCCAAATCCGCAGGAAAAAACGTCGATCAGTTTCAAGCTCTTCCTAATATTGCGGCCTCTGCTTGATTTCGCAGAATTGCTAAAATCCCTGGAAGGACGGTTCAGCGGTGTAAATTAGGATACGTGTTTGTTTGTATTTTGTGAAATAGTCTATATAGAGATAGGAATATTTGGAGAACTAAACAAATACAGATGCAGACAGCAGTATTTCTGAACAGTCTATAAGAACAATATAAAGTATACACAGACTACAGTAATATACAAAGGCGCTGATATATATAAATATATATATATATATATATACTCGCTTTCAACATCTACTTCATTTTTGTGCATGCAGCCCCTCAGGTGATATAAGTCTGGAGATTTTCGTTTGTCTTAGCTGATGTTTCTTGAAGAGGGCGATGTTTTGAGTTATGCCTCTCGCCTTGCAGTAGTAATGAGAATACAGAATACACCATGAATTACACTGATATCAGGTCGGATCTGTTACCAAGCAGAGGCTGCGCCATTAAAACGATTAAAAGAAGTGATTTATTTGCACATGAGCGGTTCTTTCTGGCTGAGTGGACTTTCATCAGTTAAGTCACCTCCTTTGCCAGGAAAGAAAGAAGGGGGAAAAAACAAAAAGCTTAAAAGGCTTTTACACTGTCCATTACAATGCGGAATAGCAAGCGCAACCATGAGCATCCAATGCATTCGGCGATGCCCCGTTCATTTAGTTTGACATTCAGAAAGCAATCCATCACCCGAGCACGGCCATTACTGTGAGCCATACGAAAGCGTGCTGATATGTCGCATAGAGAGCTGTGATTCTTATAAATGTTTGTCACCATGATGGGAGAGCATCTGCCGTTTGCCCACGCTGTTTCCAAGGATACGATGGCGGAGAAAAAGAGCTCAGTAAGAACACTCCATCTGCTGCTCCTCTGTTCATCCCACTTGCCCACGACCCATTTCCCCCAAAAAATTCATCTGCCAGCTTGCAGTTCATTAGTGAATCTTGCAAGCATCATTTAAAACTTTTTCTCTCCACCGCCACGTCACGGCGCGCCATAAATCACTGTCTCCTCCAGCGGCCGGGTGGAGGAAGCGCCACGAGCCCGCTGCCAGGACGCATTGGAAACGACATTGCTTTATCCACATAACGTCATTTCTGTCTTGTCAGAGGCCATGAAAACATAACGTATGAAGAAATTGAATTCTCCGAACGAACCTCAGACCTCCACCTTAATAGTCCTGCTATGCCTCTTCGAGTTATATTAAACCGTGTTGTTCTGATCTCACTTCCTAAATGGGTTCTGCTTGGAACCGCCTCTGGTAGGGCTAGACATAGAGGTTGCCCTGGATGAACAAAAACAAACAAACAAACAAAGCTTTAGCGTTCCAGCTTGAACCTTTTCCTTCTTTCGGCCTTAAATCACAAAGCAGTTATAGTATTAAATCTTCCCCTAAATATAACTAAGACCTTTATAACCAGATGTCCCATGGTAACTGAATTCAACCTTACAGCTATCAAACTGATTAAGATGAACTCCAATCTAGGTTCTAGTCCACGCAGGAGATCCGCTGCATAAATACAAGATGACCAACGTGTGCTCATTGTTATTCTGCACACTACCAGCGCATTTTCTCCCTAATTCATTCTCTCCCCCGGGATCTCATTGGCGAGTCTATAAATTCACATTTTGGTGTCAGTTTTTGGATTCATTGTGGTGGGAGTTGGAGTGCAGGTTCAGCAGATCTAACGGGTTTGAGATAGAGGATGCGCCGTGGTCTTGGATGTGATATATTAGTTTCTCGGAACCATTTGATAATTACGCTCAAGAGTTTCTGCGCGCCCTCAGGCCAAAGCAATACGGTAGAAGGTTAACAGTTGATGAACATATAATTATTTTAGCCGGAAGCAGCCAAAACCGGGGAACGAAGCATAAAATATGTACACGATTTTCATTTTTAAACTTTTTCCAAATAGTTTTGGCACTTGTGAACGCTGTTTAATGAATATATATATATATATAAAAGGTTTAGATTAATACATGGTATAATTCATTGTGTCTTTAGTAGCAGTGTACACTGGAACTTGTAAAGCAGATGCTCAACATAGATTGTTGCTCTGGTAAAGTTTTCTGTAAGGAGACGTTTATTATTTAACATTTATGGAAGGAGTCTCCAGTGTCAGCACTTTGCATTAGGCAGAGGTATAGCTGTGACTTGAAGTTTTCCAAAACAGCAAAGTTTTCAGGACAGAACTTTTTTTATTTATTTATTTATTATTTTTTTTTACGTTTTTTGTTTTTCTCTGTTACATGACAAACTGCATTTATTTATTTATTTTGCATTATAACTTCAAGAGAGAGAGAGAGAGAGAGAGAGCGAGAGAGAGAGAGAGAGAGAGAGAATAAAATAGAGAGGCTGGTGAAGGATTACAGGATGTCATAACAGATGTGAAAACTAACTTGTTTCACAGATGTTACACAGCATTAAGTGTAAATAAATGGATAAATAGTATAAATATATAATGAGCTAAATGGATAAATGACAGGGATATGATTTGTTGATGAGAGAGGCCAGGAATGGTACGGTAACTCAAGCAACTACTCTTTACAACTGTGGTGAGCAGAAAACCATCTCAGAATGCACAAAATGTCAAACCTTGAGGCAATCAAGAAATCCGAGGCTATAGAGGGCAGAGACTCGCCAAAACTGGACAGCTGAAGTATACTTTCTATATAAATAAATATAAAGATATGTTTTATGTAACAGAACAACTGCATATCGACTGCGCTTACAGATATAAATGAAGGATCATGACACCAGGACTGGTATGGATTCACTGCATCAGTGATTACTGACTAATTTGGCTTCTTTATTTTCCGCTCTGGGCTTTTCTCATCGACAATATGCAGTAATAGTCTCGGGTTCACCCTAAGTGGGCTGATATTTTTCTACCATTGATGTTTAGACAAGAAATATGCATGAGCAGCAAAGAGGACAATATAAAGATGATTGGACTTGAGTGTGAGTCAGTCCTCATCAGATAATGATAGTGCCGCATACCACAGCCAAGCTTTTGTATAATTTTCCCAGCATCCGCATCACTAGAACATGGAGCAGGAGTCTGAGAGCTCTGTGTCTGGCTCTCGCTGCTCTCAAACACTCGTGTCTGGGAGCACCGGATGTTTACTGTGCCACTGCCAGCAGATTTGTGTGAAATCTCCAAACCCGATCCCCCGGAGAGCTTACGGCTGGCTCTGACTTGCCCGTCTGCACTTGTGCAAAATTAGCCCCTACATTATATATATATATATATATATATATATATATATATATATATATATATATATATATATATATATATATATATACATATATATACATACATATATATGTGTGTACCAGGATGGATTGTAAATAAACACATTGCATGCATTCAAGCATTGTTTATATTCACAGGCCTGGATCTGATGTTCATTAGGCTTAGCTTTTATTTTGGCAGTTGGATAATTATTACAGTTTACAATGTAGAAATGTAGTTTGGTTGCGTTGCGTGGGTTTCACAGACAGCAATCTGTTTCCGTATCCAGTCCAAAGCTCTCATCATCGAGGTGGAGACAGGTTGCCTTTTCAAGCTCCACTGACTGTCCAAGAGTGCTGTTCCAGTTTTTTTTTTTTTTTTCCCCCCCACTATTCCTTGATTGTCTTTATCTTTCTAGTTCATGTACTATTGTATATTTGATTCTTAAAGTCAGTGGTGGGGTCTGTCCCAGGCGCTGTAAAAAATTTTTTAAAAAAATTAAAAAGTATGTGCATCACCAGGCCTTATACTTACCTGTCAATTTCGCAACCAAAATTTCTTGCTCTAACATTCAAGCAGCCTACTTTAATCAGTTTGGTATTGGGATGTAACACATTGACACTATCTGTACCTGTTTAGTGCGCCAGTTATCTGTATCTGTATTCAAATTGAAAGTGGGCGTGGCCTAAACCAGAAGGGTTTTGTTGTTGTATTTTGTTTACATTTTTTAAATGAACCCTTCCACTATACCCCCAGATGAAAAATGTGTGCAAGACTGTTTTTTTTAGGTTTTTTTTTTTTTTTTTTAATCCTGCTCATGCAGTTATTATTTGTGTTCCTGGCCGCAATATATTACCCAAAATAATAGGCTCATTTAAAGTGAATGAACGAATGGACACTCTATGTTTATGTTAATGAACATAGTCTTTGTTTGTCTCACAAGCTTCATATCTGACTGCTGTTAAAGATAAAAAAAAAAAAAAAAAAATTTAAAAAATTTTTTTCAAAAGTGCGAATGTTTCCCAGTGCACATCACTAGATTCAAGCAGATGCCTTGGGAACCTTTATGGCAAACTTTCTTAAACAAAACAAAACAAAACAAAACGAAAAGATTAGTGCGCTTCCTGTTCACATTTGTATTAGTATCAGTTCGTTCCAAATAAATGTAGTCATATTTGGTTTGGGCCAAAGAAAAATTGGATTTCAAAACTGATAGATTGAGTTAAAGTCTGACAAAATTGCTTACTGCACCTTTAACTCACCTTGAATTAATCTCATGGTAAATCTACAGTATCTGGATTGTAATTTGTATTATTTGATAATCTTTGGTTAATTTCATGTGAATGATGTTGTGAGAAAAGCAAAAGCTTTTATGTGTTTGCCAAGTGTGTGTGTGTGTGTATGTGTGTGTGTGTGTGTGTGAAATGTTTGTTCATACAGCATTTACGTGTTTTTTTTTTTTTTTTTATACCATCAAAGCCCTCTCTCTATCTCATCCCCTAATTACACATGTCCCATGCCAATCCTTCAGCTTGAAGTTCTCTCCTTTGGATTGCTCTTTATTCCGAAGCTGGTCATTATCTCAACCATCTGCTGCACATTGAAACCCCAGATTCAGCTCATGTCGTCCTTTCTGCTGATCTTTTGTTATCAGCGTGCATCTGGAGCCTGTCCAGGAAGAGAGACCTCAGGATGCGTCACTCCCAGAGTTTTTCAAGTGGATGTTCACTCCGGATTCTGTGTATTTCTTTTCGCGGGGAAAAAAAAAATTGACGTTGTCCTTTTTTTTTTTCTTTTTTTTTTTCCTCCAGTTTCTTAACAATGAAATGAATGGAGTACATTATGCGCTCTGGATTGATGGTACCTAAAACAATTTGTTTTATGCAATGAATAATTAATGTCAGCAGTGCACTGAAAAGATTTAGTTATGCCTTGCAAAATGTTATCGCACTAATGGTATTATTCAATTCAGCCGTTCCTAAAGTACCAAAATAAAATTGACTTGAATGGCTGAAGGCTAATACATGGGGAAAAATGATGCACAATGATGAGAAATTGCAATGTTTCTACTTAACCGAATGGGTCTAGCTCATTCAGACGGCCGAGCGTGTGCGTGCTTTCGTTTTATTCAGAGGAATTGCATTGTTTATACTCATCTTTTGTCATGCGAAGTAAAAAAGAAAAAAAAAAAAGCTTTCCATTATGAGATGGCAATTAATTGCTTGCCTGCAGCGTTATTCAGACTTTGTCATTCTTGAGCTGAGGGTTCAAAGATACAGAGTCGAGTGTTGTGCAGAAAAACTCTGTCTGTAGCAGTGGCATTCTCAGCACTATCCCCAAAAGTCCTGGGCCATGGCTGATCCTCTTTGCCTGTCTCCTGTGACAGTCAGCCTTCCCACAGCCTGGAGCTGATTCCATACATTTGCTCTTCCTGTGCTCTGTCGCACAATCAATAGTCACCCTCAAGGGTCTCAGAGAGCAAGATCAAAGATCCCAGTCATCATGTCTGACAAAGTCTCCCCCCCTTCCATACTGTTTGTGCTCCTCCACTAAATCTGTGCCGTTCTGTTAAACTTTTAAAGTGCTCTCGATTCCAGTCTCGAGAAAAAGAATGTTAGCTAATCAGAAATGTCACGATCTCTCCCTTTTATGCACGTTTCTCGTGCATGCGTGTCTCGTTTTTATATTTGTCGTTGACATCAGAGTCAGTTGCGGTCAAGTTGGTATCTGAAAATGTTTAAAGTTCCCCTTGGACACAAAACGAGACAATTTAAAGCGGTTATCTTCTTTTGGATAGCTGATTCTGGTCCTAGAGATGTGTTGTTGTTGTTGTTGTTGTTGTTGTTGTTTGTGGATAAAATCTGTAACCAAAATGCGTTACAGTTTACTATTTAAAACATCCATTAAACACTTCTGTATTAGGAAGCCACCAAGCCTGCATGCTAATGGAGCTAACTGACTAGCTAACTAAGCTCATGTTAATCTTGAATATAGTTTAGGATGTGGTATATTTGATAGGTTTTGCTGATGTTAAATTAATTGCTGAGGAAACATTGATGGAAAGCTGAGACTCAGAAACTAAAATGCTGTACCTGTTACATAGGCTATGTGTCGCTAGCCAGCTAGCTAACTTAGCTAATGTTATGAGTGAATAAAATTCTCCCAGTTACGGTACATTTGGATAAGTTTGGAATGAGACTGGAGATAATAAAATGTGTCTGATTGGGAGCTAGTTTTAGCAGTTAGCTAGCCAGCTTTGTAACTTAGCTAATGTTAATTAAAATAGTTTGTGAGGTAAATTTTTTAACAGGTTTAGCCGGCACTGCATACATTTCTGAGGAAATGATGATGAAAATTTGAGACTTTAGTCAGCCACTATTTGGAAGCTGTTGTATTGATTACATTTGAGTCTTAGATATCAGGCTAGATGCTAGTTTACTAGCAGTCCATTAGCTGGCTAGCTATTATGACCAGCAGGAAGACAATACGTTTTTAATCCTAATTGTATATTCATGAGTAGCTAGCAATTTAATAAAGCCAAAGGTGTCAAGGTGTAGGCCAATCCATGTTTAGGAGATATTCATTGCAACTGTGTGGTTGTTTTATGACTAGATTTTGTAGAACTAAACTGAATTGATGCTAGCAAGACACTCATCGAAAGATTTTTGGGGTTTTTTTGCCACACCCTAGTCTTTAGAGGATAATAATGACATTGTAATGACTTTGTTAGCAATATATAAAGCGAAATTTTTTCATACTATTACTAAAAAATAAACAGCATTTTAATAATAATAATAATAATAATAATAATAATAATAATAATAATAGCACATTTGACTCGCACCTCTGAGGTTAAGGGTTCAAATCCCACCTCCGCACTGTGTGCTCAGAGTTTGCATGTTTTCCTCATGCTTCGAGGGTTTCCTCTGGGTACTCTGGTTTCCTCCTCCAGTCCAAAGACAAGCGTTGTAGGCTGATCGCAATGCCCCCAATCCCCCGCTCCCCGCGACCCTGCGTACGATAAGCGATGTGGAAAATGGACGGATGCATTATGTGCCTGTCAACAAATCCAAAACCAAACACAATTTGACAGAAAATATATGGGAGAAAGAAATACAAAGAGAGGAAAAACAATACAATGAGGAGAAAAACTCTAAAGCGCAAACGATACCGAGTGGCAAAAACTGCCAGGCGGAGATGAGTAATTGAGCTGTGTAGACTGAACAGCAACAAAAAAAGATACTGATTTACTGTTCAGCTAGGTGCATGTTACATGCTATGTGTGAGTGTTCATATAAACGAACACAATATGCAATGAATATGCAAACATTAATGAATGTTGCATGGTTCATTTAGAGAGGTGAGATTCATAAATTAGCTCAGTAGATGCTGCTTTTTGCTCCACTGCCCCTCGAGCAACGTCAGCCTAATTATAGGCCACAACACAAATCCTCAGTTCTGCCGTCTTGAAAACTTTCAGCTTGGCTTTGCAGTAAAACTCTGCTTTTGCAATAACTGTGGCTCTTTGTGTGCTTGCAGAGCCTGCAACGGAATTCTCCAGTTTCCTCTCGTCACATTTCCTTTGCATGGACGTAGTTCACGTTTACGGCCCCCATAAATATGTCAGCGTGTGCTTATAAAAGCATGCCATGAGTATTATCAGATGCACCGTATGCCGTGCGATAGGACTTTTGACCTTAGTTAAGAGAGCTCTCGTACGTTAAGAGGGTCTAATGGTTACACTTAGCGGTACGGTGGGTTTTTCAGACCTCTGCGCTACGTATCGTGAGTGCACTACATGAGCTGTCTAGACCTGTTGATGGGCATGATTGGTGCTCTTGTTTTAGCTGAGATCACGGTGAGCTCTTTAATAGCTCAGTCAGGGTCCAGGACGTGAGGCGTTATTTCCCTGCTCGGGTTTGGCCTTTCTGATTAAATTAAATGGTAAATTATAAATGAGGCAGCTGAGTTTAGCCTGGCTGCTCTATAATGATCTGTTGCTTGGATCTCCATTATCTTGTAATTCCTTTGCCCTTCATTTAAGTCCGTATAAAGACTGATAAAGGAAGTTAAATAGAGATGGCACGGATACATACTAAGTTTGACCACCAAATGCCCTTGCAGAAGATGGTTTATAACATCCTACATTTAGGCTGGTTTTAAGGGAAACGGACCGGTCCAGAAATATGACCTTTTCCTGCTTCTGGTTCACAGGAGCACGAACTCCTGGTAAATGTTCCCTTATTCCTGCAGCTGGATGAGACAGATTATAGATAGTTAGCATATAATTTACATTATGATCTACTGCTATGAATGGATTCTTCTTTGGTCAACATTTAACACAGAGTAGATTAAATACTTATCATGTCCACACCTTATTTTAGAAAACGGTGCATTTTTTTTTCCTTTTTACGACCAAATGTGGTATTATTTTGCCAAATGCTGTCATGACAAACTGAAAATTCATCTGCAGTCCTCCAGGTGGCAGCCCAGCTGTTTACTGTCATCTAGTCCAACATGCAAATATAATAACAAGCTGCTCTCCACACTGACTTTACAGAAAAGTGTAGCTGAGCTGAGCTTTATGGTATTCACATTTTCAGAGCTCGTATACAGTCAAACTAACCCTGCTACCCTGCACCCCCGTAAATCTTCCCTCCTGCTGAGATTAGATCCAGCCCTAATCTCACACACCCGTTTCAGCTTAATCAAGGTTTTCAGCAACATCTGAAAATGGGAGCCAGGTGCATTAGATTACAGTTGGAAAAGTCAACAAGAGGGCAGATTTTCTACAAAATGAGGTTGGGAAAGCTTCAGGTAGAGCGATCAACAGATACAGTAGGGTATGAACATCTGTAGCTGTGTCTCAAATCACATACTGTGACCTGATACTTGAAGGTATTTACTTCCAGATACATAGAGCATTGCACATTCTCATAATCAATTATTAGCTATTTTGGAAACGTCAGCTGGTTTTAGATCGTTAACCAGTGTTTGCTGTACAATGTGTACTTTTCATTATAATGCTAATGCATTAAGTAAACAACTGTGCCTTTGTCTGGGAACTCCCAACTGCAGAATCCCCAACCCAGAACCCCAGCCGAATCTCACCTGTTACTCATTACACCATCTGAGTGTGTATATACACCTCCATGCCCACCAGTTCTTTGGTCAGAATGGTTTGTGCTTTCTCATCAATCAGCGTATGAAGACTGCTATCTTTCTCTGGATTTTGCCGCTGTTTGCTTAGTTGTTTGGTATTACGCTCATTCTGTTCTCTCTCTCTCTTTCTTCCTGCTTTGCCTCTGCCTGCCAATTTAGGAATGTTTGCCTAGTGTTATTTTCATAAAGAAAACCAGTGTTTGATTTCCATCTGTGTTCATCTCCGCTAATATTGTCAAAGGCTGACATATGACTTAACCTACACATGGTGGGCAGAGGTCCTGAGTCACACTAATAAGCTGTCGTCATTCAAGTGGTTCGACTGGACCCAGCTCTTTATTGCTTTCGGGAACAGCTGTCCTCTCTCGCTGCCACCGTAGGCAACTTTTCTTCCTAACTCAGGCTGCAAGACCAGCCATTATTTCATGTATGAATAGAGGCAATCTTTCATGATGTCAGGGGTTTGTTCTACGATGCTCATTATATATTGTTCATCAGTTCCCGAGTACTGATTCTTTCCGAATCACTTGAAATATATCTTTTAACAGGCGATGCACTTAAATGGGCGAATGCCATCTGTACCAGGGTGAAGAAGTGACTAGGACATTTTTCTGGACTTATTAGAAATCACTCATGATAGAGGAGGACTAGGGGAAAATGAATGTTTCTGTTCTCATTGGGGACACGTTCACGTGCTTGAGTTCCATACGCCATAGTACAGATGGATGGGTGGATCCTTTGGGTGACACGATATTCTGTCATTTAGGCCTCCTCTGGCTTAGTAAATACAATCCTCACATCAGTTCAGAGAACCTAAACGTTACTTAATGGTCTGACTCTTGCACTGGAAGCTCTAATTACTCATGTTGGTAGAGAGCCTATCTGACCAAACCCACGTAGAGAATCCTGTCCAGTATCAAGACCTAGTAGCGGTATTTTGTAAAGCAAACGCCATTGCTGTGATCTTCCCTATGATTGTGCCAGTCAATTGATTCAGGACACTGTACTCTCCAGGTTATGGTACCTGTTGAACACAAGACTATAGAAGAATACATATCTGAAACCCATGCTCACGGCTACAACGGGTCCTCAGAATCACCCACAGCCACCAAGTTTCTATGTATGTAAGACGAAAAGGCCTGCACATTGCCTACTGGACTCTTAACAACATCACAGTAACCTAGCCATATCCTTTCCCACTAGTACCATCTGCTTTGCAACAGCATCAAGGTGCCAGTCTATTTACTAAACTTGAGATGCGTATGAATGGAAGAGATAGAGATGAACAGAAGATGACTTTCATCATTAATTCAGGTCAATATGAATATTTGGTGATGCCATAAGGCTTGGTAAATGCTTCATGTACAAGGTTTTAACAGACGTGTTGTAACCTTCTGTAACTGCTTATATTGACATTTCGATGTACTCCCCATCTGTCTTTGAATGTGTAAGACATGTCAGGACCATGTTAAAAAAGACTCTTAGAGAATAAACAATTTGGTAATGCTCGGCTTACCGTCTTTGTGGAGTTTTAGATGGCATAGATAGTTTCCTGTTAGATGGCATGGTGACTCATCCCATTCAGGATGTACTCCTGCCTTGCACCCACTGATCCACTCTTTAATTTCGGTCATTACTCTAGAGGGGTTTACGATATATACAGCCATAATAGATAGTAGATACTGTTTGGAATGAATCCACTCTTACGAATATTACGGAGTCACAGTGCTTCCTGTGCAGTTTTATTTTTGAATAAAAGAGGGCTAAAACTTACATAGTGTACCTTTAATGCAAGCGTTAGCCCAATTTTGTACGTGGAACACTCAAACGAAAACAGCGAATGGATTTGCATCAGTCTTAAATAATATACACCAGGTGAGCAATATTGTTTATTACTTTTTGATGAACGATGGCGTTAAAAACAGGTCTTGGCAGTGAAGGGGAATTGTGCGATGACTACTACAATGTGTGCTTTAAAGTTCTGCATATTTATATAAGTGTATTCTCTGTACATTTCTCATGCCGTACTTTTTAAATCTGCACTCCTGCTCTTTAATAATGCCCCCCATTTCTTGTCCTGTCTTCCAGCTGTTTTCGATTCATGCCTAAATGCGACTTCACCCACCCACTGTCTGGCGAAAAGAGTAAGAAGAACAAGAAGGAAAAAAAACCCCAGCGAAAACTAGAGCGAGCATGGCCTGTGATGAAAAGATAGGGCCACACAAAGGCCATGTTCAAAAACAAAGGAGCCTGCCAGGCCGGAAAAGCCTGCTGGGTAATGAGGATGTGTCCTGGTGGCACATCTGCACCGGTCTGAACCCAATGCTGTTCTGTACAGTACTCAGCACACATCTCACACCAGTTTAGTTTAGTTTGATGGGTGATAGTTGATGTGATTATTTTGTACAGATGTGGACTGACAGCAGCTGCAGTTCAATCTCCAGTGCAGAAAGACAGAAAGGATAAGGAGCATCCGGTGATCATTTGAAGACAATCGTTTGAGGTTATTTCCCAAACTCGAGGAGCTCTCGTAGCTCTCGATTATTTTCCGGTAGAAATACCGCAGGCATGGTGGTTTAGTGATTAGCACGTTCGCCTCACACCTCCAGGGTTCGATTCCCACCGTGGCCCTGTGTGTGCGGAGTCCACGTGTTCTCCCCGTGCTGCGGGGGTTTCCTCCGGGTACTCCGGTTTCCTCCCCCAGTCCAAAGACGTGCATGGTAGGCTGATTGGCGTGTCTAAAGTGTCCGTAGTGTATGAATGTGTGTGTGAGTGTGTGTGTGATTGTGCCCTGCGATGGATTGGCACCCTGTCCAGGGTGTACCCCGCCTTGTGCCCCATGCTCCCTGGGATGGTTCCCCGTGACCCTGAAAAGGATAAAGCGGTATAGAAGATGGATGGATAAATACCGCATTTCTCGTGTCAATTTCCAAGTAAATTCTCTCGTTTTCAGCATGATAAATGAGACCCGATGTTTTTTAAACTTAGCAAAACTTTTACGCTGACGTGAATCTGTCCTCACATTTACAGCAGCACACTGGTGAGTATATTGGTGATAAAAATGACTGTTGAACAACAAACATATAATGTGCCATCTGTGGTGCGGTGCATTATCATTACCTCAAACAATCTGGTGCAGCTCAAAGAATTTGTCAAGGAGTAATATGTACCCGGGGGCAGAAACTGGGTAATTGATATCATCGCCACTAAGTTTTTCGGGAGAGAACATATGGGAGTAGGTCTGCAGTGGAAAGCTTGGCTCGGGCGCTGAGGGAAAGGGTGCTCCTTGACATGTTTGCCTTCATTACTCATAAAGCTGTTGCTCGTCTTGACATATTTCCTTTTGTGTGTAAATATAAGGCAACGCGGATTAAATCTTCGCATGTGATTGCAGCATTTTGTGGCTCGGCGGCTGTTTGTTTGGGGGATTTTGGAATTGCAGCCGACTCCTCGTGACGACGCTTGTACGTGGGGGGTTTCTTTCAGTAGACTCAAAATGTGTGGGTTTCTGATCGGAAGCCGAAGCTTTCGACGTGCGGGTTCATTACAGGAAAGAAACAAACGCAGATGCATAACAGATCAGAAAAACAGGAAGGCGGGCAGGCTTGATGATGTGAGAGCAGAGCCTTCCAAAGCTGGCAATCGAAGACGAGGCCGAGACGTGCCCGAATTCACCAACGCTCGATGCGAAACCATGACTGTGCAATGCTCCACTGACTAGCCGCCGTGTCTGCTCCGGCCCGCCTGATTGATCGTCGGCATATAATTGACTGCGAGAGCTCCAGGGTTTTGTCGCTCCTGACCAATCCTGGCTATTCACGATGAAGAATAAATGCTATGCTACGCCCCAGCGATAAATAATGGGCCAAAAACGAAGGAGCGCGTCTAGTCCCAGCGCCCATTTTACATTGCGGTGTCTTCTAATTGCTTGATCTTGAATTCTATTACATGACTCCTGTACCTGTTCTCGTTCCCAGACGCATGTGTTCTCCCTGAATTTGAAATTCATGTACTGTCGGAATCGTCAGTCACGCTGACAGCTCCAGTGGAGACGGTGCTGCAGCTGGGAACTCGCAAAAAAAAAAAAAAAAAGCCCCAAAAAAAAAACGTTCTACCAGAAATATTGCTTACATTAGAGGTAATTTTTCAAAGGTGGAAAGATGATGTGGGAAGTGTTAGAAATTGCACTGGAATTCCCCTCCCAAACACACACGCACACACACACACACACACACACACACACACACACACACATGGAAACTTAGGGTTGTTTTTGAAATATGATGATGCATAACGCAACATGATCACTTTTATTAGTTTTTTTTTTCCATTCAACCTGGAAATCTTTCATAAATACCCTAGAAAAACAATATGCGTGTGCTGTCTTGGAAGGAAGCACCGGTTTTATTCAAGGAGCACACACGTTTGACTCGTCGTATTTAGTCTGTATTTAATTTATAAAAGGGAATCACACACACACACACACACACATACACACGCAGTATGTTTGTCTTACTTTCCTTGTGAGGACGTTCCACTGGCAAAATGATGAAATGTAATTCATTAATGCTATTACACTTAAATCTAACCCCAACCCTAACCCCAGTGAACAAAAGGAAACCGTTTTTCGGCTCTTTTTAGATTTCCTGATATGGAAAAGTCAGACATTTGGTCCCCACCAAGATATAAAAACATGTCCTTAACCCAAATCCCTTTCAATTAACCTCTCTATGCATCAGTATGGGATTTTCACAGTGGCAGGCATTACAGTACACATCAAATTATTCTCTCCACGGCTCCTGAGCAGCCAGGAACTGTCAATTTAACGGCGCTCAATAGCTTCCCTCGTGCTCTACTTTCGGTCGGACCCCGGGACGCACTCGGAACAGACACGGCATTAAGGCACACGTTGCACGGACATGTTTAAAGAGCGAACACTCATGATAGCCCTCAAAGCTGTTTTGCCTTGAAGCAGCAGTTTGGCCAAAATAAATAAATAAATTTGAAAAGCCCCGAAATCAATCAGGCAGTATATGTTTACTGTCTAAAATTTATTTCTTTAGCTACGAGGGAAGCTTATAACCTCTAGGTTCACATTATTATACGGCGAAATCAATATGCACTGGCCTTAGACTTATGTGCTTATGTGGTTTCATTTAAGCAAGTCAGAGGCATGTAGGAGGCGTGGCCAAAAGTTTATTTTATTTTTAATCAAGCATGGGCACATCGTAAATTCTTTAGGTATTCTACTGGGCCCCCTCCAAAAAAAAAAGAAAAAAAAAAGGTGTAGCTAACATGACGCTGACATTATGGCATGCTAGTTAGGCAATTAACTGCATTTAGTACAGACTAAATAAAAGAAACGAAAGTATGATATAAAGAAGAAATCCTACATTTTATTCCTTTACTATGATGTTGAAAGACCTTTATGTTCTGTAGGGACGTCTGTATGGAAACGACAAATAATTACACAGGTAACACGTAACGTGACGGTGTGGGACGGTGTGAACAGGGATGCATGACAGCTGACATCTTTGTGGTGTGCTCTTGTAGGAACTCTACGTACAGTGTGACAGGTGGTGTGATGCAGCCAGAGTCCCTGTTAGCACCTGAAGTTTCATTTTGCTATAATAACACGTCCCAAAGTGTTGCGTTCTGCTTACACCACAGCAATTCGCCATGAGCGTTCTTTATTTATTAAAGAATGGCACACCTTTCCCCACTTTCTTATAGACGATGTGATGTTTATGTTATGTAAAAGAGTATTTTTGTTGTTGTTGTATTAACTGTTGGAGCGTGAAAGAGTGCATTCAGCGAATAACTCCTGTTATATACCACTGTAATGGCCTTCGGGGCTGTCCAGGACTTTTTCCAGAACAGGAACAGATATATCTGTAAATCTTTGGGAAACAAAAACGCATCGAAACACTGTGTCGCGTCAATATTGACATTCTTCATATTGTTGCTACAAGTTATTCCCTTCACAAAGACACACTATGCAGGTGTTCTGAGCTGGAATGAAAATTGAGTGCTTTCACAGTGATGGGACCATTACACCTTTAACCGCAAGAGAAAAATGCTCCATTCAGGCTTCTAGGATTACTAGAAAATTACACGAAACATCTTATGGGGCAAGTCATGACATCTTTGTCGACGGAGTGAGGTTAGAGCCGGTTCTCCCTTGAACTAATGAATCATTGACAAGCCTGCATCAAGCTGACATTTGCCACTGCTTGAAGCGCAGCGTAATAACAGTGCAGTGGCAGTTGAACTGTTGCTACTGCTTTTTGTCTAGGATGATGCACAGATCTCCCTTCGATTGGGCATGCGTGTCGAGACAAAGAGCACTCCTCTCACGAGCTTCGCCAGACCTGTTTTCTTCCCTTTATTTATTTATTTTTTTAGCTGACGTTGCCTTTCAGGCCGCTCATCTTGAGCCTTAAATCTCTACCCCCCACGGGACATCTTTAAACCTGGACTTTAATCTAAATCCCGTGCATTCTCTGTCCTAAAGTCTTTTTCTCGACATCAATTATCGCATTGCCATTTCAACATTCCTTAGAACAAAGGCGTGGATAAAATGGCTTTGTGGCTCTGGGATGGCGTGTATACGCAGACGAGATATAAAATAAAAAAATAAAAAATAAATAAATAATAATAATAAAAAAAAAGACACTGTAGGCCTGTATCACCCCTGCTGTGTATTTACATCAAAACCCAAGCTAATCTTCTCGGTCTGCGTGTCTGTAGGAGTGCATAGTGTGTAAACCGAGAGCGCAGTGCACATTTAACGATAATCATCCCAGAAGTGCTGTGAAGCGAGAGACAGCTGGTAAAGAAGATATTGCTTTCTTTTAAGAACTGAAATGAAAACATCTTTACATTTTATCATCAACCAATACGTGCAATATATTTAGTCATCAGCGTATGCTGTCAACAATGTTGTTGACTAATAATAGCGTAAATAACATTTTTAATGAATTAAACACCACCGCATCATACTGTTTATCCATTTACAGAGACATTTAAGCTAGTTCCTGTTGTAAACAGCTATAAACAGTCGTTTCTTCACCAGACACTGTAATCTGTCTCTTTCTTTAAGTTAATGACAAAAAAAAACAAAAAAAACAAACGTAGCTTGTTGTTAGAGAGAAAGCAGACAGCGCAACGCTCGTCGTCCTCACGGCGGCGGGAGACTTACCGTTACAAAGCACTGAAACTGGAGACTCCTTCCATCGATGTTAAATAAACCACTACTGAAAGCTTCACTTTGTTAAGCAGTGACACATTTTTAATCTGTTTATTCGATTTTGTCGAATGCCCAGCAGAGAAGTCCACGTGAATGAGTTAGAAATAGAAACGATAGCTATATTAGAACGAAGGCACTACTGCAAGAGCCGCGCTGTTCAGATTTGAGAATTCAACCGTGATGTATATATATATATATAATAGACTATATCCCAGTCTTTCAGAAACCATGTATTCTCACTACTGGGCCACCTGAATGTAATAAGTACGGAATCTGTATATAATGCCGCTCTCTCTCTCTCTCTCTCTCTCTCTCTCTCTCTCTCTCTCTCTCTCTCTTTCTCTCTCACACCCTTCACTAATTCTTTTTCTGCTCCTTAAAGGAAACAGTGTCGTCACCGTGATTATGTTAAGAAGTTGAATCCGCATAATGGTCCTGGCAAACGGGGTGCTATAATTAAAGTTAAGTGAGCAGATGTCGAAAGAGAAGCATTTTCTACCATAACACATGAGGTTTTGAATTTAACACCTCTGGGCAACGGAACCCTATCTAAATGACCCTGAGGCCCCCGCCTCTTAAATAGTGGTTTGTAACCCTGGAAGTGGTGTAAGGGTAGCCCCTCCACCCCCGCCTCCACCCCCACTCCCGCCTGTTCTCTCAGCCCTCTGGACAAGGTTGAAGCCCTTCTGTTTCAGAACGGATCAAATGTCTGCTCTTAAGTGCAGCAACATTGTAAATGAAACTGAGATGAACAATATTTGCATTGTACCTACAAGATGCCTTCTCTCGCTCGCCGAAGCGAAAGGTGTGGGAGGGGGCCGAGAGCGTGTTTCCAACATTACGGGATCACGTTGCCACCCATTAAAAGCACGGAGCCTGCAAGTAATTGCGTTATGTTGAAACCGAGCCCCTTTTTTCACCCCAAAACTGTCAGAAGAGTGACTTATCTTCAGCCTGTGAGTCGAAATGGTTTATTCAGAGTGCGTCTCATTCCGAATGAAAGTAGGTCGCTTCAGATTGGCAGAAAAAAAGAATCCCTTTTTTTTTCCCCCCACCACTAGAGTTATAATTATGGACTCATAACAGCAGGGGTAAAAATCTGTGTTTGTGTTTATTGACAGGCCCCACCATAGTTCACTGCATGAATTGTTTCCATCTGAGCAGAGGAATGGAAATCTCAGCGGTGAACCGTTGATGTTGGCCATTCAGGACTGAAGTAAGCTTTGTTTCTGTGACCAACCTAGCCTCTTTTCATGCTTTTATTTTCTTTTCTTTCTTTTTTTTTACAGTCTCTGAGCTTAGGTAATATACGAAAATGCCAGCAAACATGTAACGTGCTGTACAGAAATGCATGTGGGTGTGTGTGGACTATGACTTTTCTGTTTTGTTTATTCCATGGAGTTATTTGTGGTCAGAGAAGAGCTTCATTTACCTCAGTGTCATTCTGTGTGACACCTCCAGGCCATGGACACAGTCCACGGAAACAGGTCTAGCATCCAGATGTGCTTCAGAGTTAGTTGGGTTCAGCTTTAATGTTAGCGGTGTAAACGTTTGTTTATTAAAGAATGGCAGATGGGAAAACCTATCTGATGTTTTTATGTATTCTGACGCCTGAATATCGAACATCCCGTTCCAAAGCCACGGCCATCATTAATATCAAAGTGTTCTCCCTTTGCTGCTATAACAACCCTCCGTCTTCTGAGAAACCTTTCCACTAGAGTTTGGACTTTGGACAATGACTGTGGGGATTTGTGCTCATTCAGCCACAAGAGCACAAGAGAGCAGGCACTGAGACTGATGCCCGGGAAGAAGGTCCAAGGTGTTCATCGGGGTCGAGGTTCTATGCGGGCCACTTGAGTTCTTTCACACCAACCACCAACCTTGGCAAACCATGTCTTCACTGACCTTGTTTTGTGTATGGGGCAAGGTCATGCTGGGACATGTTTGGGCCTCTAAGTTCCAGTGAAAGTAAATCTTAATGCTACAGTATACGAAGACAATTGTGTGTTTAGAACTTTGTGGCAACAGTTTGGGGAAAACCGACATATTGGTGTTATGGTCAGGTGTCCACAAACCTTTGGCTATATAATGTATGTCATGATGTTGCCAAGATACCGACACCAACTGTTCTGGATAATCGAATAAATATTCTGTAACTATGGCAACGGTTTCTGGACAAAAATAAAATCTCAAGTCAAAAACATTTACAGTTCATTTTTCTACCCCAAATGAGCCGAGTGAAGGGTTCTGAGAGGGCGGCGTTCCATGCACACATTCAATTTAAAGTTCACCCGATGCCTTCCTGCCTCAGAGTACAGTGTAGATAGGCAACATTTAAAAGCAGATATATTTTGGACATTGTTCTCTTTACTTTGATAGCCATCTGCTTCACAGTGCTCAGCCACCTGCAATTTGGCGAATTTCCTTTGTCATTTGTTGGCATGCTTTGTAGTTGGTCTTTAATGAGAGGGTTCATATGGGGCTAGAGACTTCCAAAGTTCTGAGAGGAACCCCCACTATTACTGCTATAACCTCAGGGTCTGGGAACACAAAGGCATTCGTGATATCTCCCATCCAAATCAGGCCTAAAGCCGCTATTCGAACCCCCTGTCAGGACCGTACCGTCCCCTCTCAGCAGGGGGGGTGAGTAGGGGAACCGAAAAATATGACAAGCCCTTCTCCCAGGGCCACAATCTGGATTTATTTAGAACAAAAGTGGCACTAAACCCCCTTTTGTTTTCTTTTCTTTGTTTTGTTTGTTGTTTTTGCATTTGGGCTCCGGTTTCTGCACCTTCTGCAAAACTCAGCCATCGATTCCTTGTATTTTGTTCCGTGTTTGGTTGTAGCATTACTGTCACTGTATGAAATGCAACTCGCTGATGCTGAAACGCTTTGTCTCCATTACATGCTGCTCCCTGATTTATGAAAGTGTCTCCGGTACAGGATGATTTCTCACCTCTGGTTTACATATTCTTATTTTCCTCCAGGAAATAATGACTAAACTGGGGATAAGAATGATTTCGAGGCGAGACATGAATCTGTCGTTCAAATATTTCTCGGGTTTGTGTTTCATCCTTTATTTTTAACGTTCCATGCACACCCTGACGCATTGGCTGCTTGCATAAGTCTATCTTTTTTTTTTTTTTTTTTCTTCGTCCGTGCTATTCTCTGGTGATGTAAACCGGCATATGCAAAGCTGGCCGATCCTCTTATGACTTGAGGATACGACTCTCCAGAGACAATTAAGCCGAGAGAAAATGTTTTGATTCTCATTTTCCGGGCTCGGTTTGCATATTGTTTCCTCCAGGGTGAAATTCATTAATGAGGCAAACAGGTCATCGGTGCCATTGTTGCCTTGGGAAAAAGTTTATCCATCATATACAGGCTTATTCATCCATCCATCGACATATGTGTGCATATTTTGCATGGACTCTTGTATTCATGCATACGACACCAATACGAGCTGATGACTGCGAAGGCGTGAGTTATGAATGCTCAGGGTTAGAGCTGGGGTGTGGGAAAGGGTGGCAGCTGTCACACTGGAAATAATCTTTCTGACGCCACACCGACTTCTGACGCCAAGTCATGTCTCTGCGAGGTTTATCGCTCATATGATCTTCATGCAGACGTGAATCATATCTCTCTTGATTTGAATCTTCACTGGTACCACCGGAGGTTTTAAAACGTTGAACTTTCAAGCAGCTTTGAATGATAAATGTCATCGATCAGGGTTGGGAATCGTAATGCGTAATACAATAACGGCATTCATTTGGCACCGAGGTGCACTCAGATTGTGCCAAGGTGCAAAATGGGTACTCTGCACATGCATGCCTTTCCTATGCATGATACACATATGACGAAAGGAAGACATCTTAAAAACAGATAGCATTGCCTGGTCCCGGATTATCCTCTGTATCAAGTTTTGCGTGTCTGCGTGAGTTTTTGTCTGGGTTCTCCAGTTTCCTCCCACTCCCCAGAAACATCCCAGTATTTAGATTGCCTTGTCTAAACGAGTGTGCGAACGTGTGCTTGCTTGGCGCCTTGTCGAGGACTGGCGTACCATCCAGGGTGACGCTCGGGCTGGTCTGGAACAGGACTTTTTGGTGCATGGACTCTCATAGTGTGGGAAAACCTGCTATGACTAATCACAGCGCTCCAGTCCTATGAAAGTCTGGTTCAGTATTTCAATAAGGCATTCCAACCCTTTCCCTTCTTTTGGTTGACGCAAACCCCAGATCACTGATTTCAAGAGGACCACTGATCTGTTCTTTGGACCGCTCCAGGGCTTGTACACAGCTCTCACACAAAGGCAACTGTGAAAACAACCTTAGTGTTCACGGTATCCACCTTAATCCTTTATTTAAAACCATTTGGAATGCCTTTTCTTTGTGAACTAAACATACGCTTTTTTTTTTTTTTGTCTCCAGCCAGAAATCAAGAGGGATGCAATTAAACACTTGCACTCAACTGTATCTGATGCAGTCCTTGTAGTTTGTACCTCCTGCTTTGCACAGTTTGAAGTTTTCCCTACCCTCAACACACCCGCTCTAACTTATTACGGATTTAGTAATTAGCTGATCAGTTGGATCAGGTGTGTCAGCAGTCAAGAAAACCTCAAACTGTGCAAGGCACTGCCGTTGCCTTAAGCTGGGTTTATACTTTAAAATCACGGCGGTCTGTCAAGATTATTATTATTGTCACACAGTAGTATCTTGGCCAAATTCTAAACCAGACTGTCTGATAACATGTGTTCTATATGTCAGATCACACGGTGAAGATTCTCTAACAGGCAGACCTGCAATTTAAGACAATTACTACGTTCTGCTGGGCAGAAACACAAACATTCTTCCAAAATAATAAGGATATTTCCTCCTTTTTTGTCCTATCGGTGGCTTTTAGACACGTGCTATACATCACTATATATTCGCTTGAACTCCGTCTTTGTCGACCTCGTGTCTAAAAAAAAAAATAGAAAGAAAGAAAAACACTTCCGAGGTTAGTGACTTTTCTTATGCTCAAGTTCTTGTTTGAATTCTTACAGATACTCTGAACGCGATCCGCTTTCGCCTTGTACGGTAAAACAGATCGATTTGGACCCTCCAGTCCCTCCGGACGGCACGCTTCCCGATGCATATGCGCACGTTGTCGAGTAATGAGGCATAATAGCCTCCACCATGTTGCAATAAAACCCATACACACATACACGTACCTCCACCCCCACTCCTTGCTGCAGCTCATAGAACCGTGCTGCTTCCTCGACGCTGCACATATGCACATACGCACATATCAGATGGCCGATATGCTGATGAGAGACGTGTGTGGTGATATGCAGCAGGCCTGCCTTGCGGTGTGTGTGGACTCCATGCCCCTGTGGAGCGCCCCCCCCCCCCCCCCCCCCCCCCCCCCCCCCCCCCCCCCCACTAGGTCAACCCTCCTCCTCCCTCTCTCTCTGGGAAATGTCACCTATGTTTATCAGACCCGCTCTGATGCACAGGCTAGAGTTACACGAAAACGATCCTTGTCCTTTCCTCCGTGACCAGCATATGATCGTGCGTGGGAGACAATGTTAGGCCTGATATGCCTACCAGGGGTCAAGTATTGACTGCTTGGGTGTTTTGTTGCTTCTTTACACTGCCTTGTTTAAACTGTATTACTCTGTATTGCATTTATAATACATTACGTTTATACCATAGCACTCTCGAGTGCGCGATTCTGATCGGTCGGAAGAAAATGCGGGTTTATTTGCCGTACCAGCAGCGCGGATAGTTGTGGAATAACATGACGACAATATGAAGTTATTGTTACTATAGTAACCATTTGTATATTGACTTATACAGTGCGCGTCCTGCATGAGGTGATTATACGGTGATGTTTTCCGTAAGATATTTACTTAGCTTTAATGGAAGGAGTCTCCAGTGTCAGCACTTTGTAACAACGTTAAGAAGTTTTCAGGACAGAGGAATTTGTACTTCGGTAACATGACAAGCTGCATTTTTTTTTTCTTTCTTTCTTCGTCTTATTAACTTCAAGAGAGAGAGATAAGATAGACGTTGGCGAGGGAACGGGTGTTTTTAGCTGCTTTAATGTGAATGGTATACAGGAACGAACTTGTTTTGTAACTTGGACGTTCTACAACATTAAACCTAGCTATAATCAGTCCCTCCAGGATTTTGCGATTTTGCGCAGAAAATGAATCAAAATCAAGCAAACTCGGCAATATTGGGAGGAGCTTGCAATTTTTCGAAATTACCACAGATTCTCCGCAGATTTGGGCCAAGATGCATCGTGTGAGGTCATCACAACGTGCATTCAGACATAGCCCTCTTCGATTCATGTGCATCGAACATGAGTACAGCTAACGGGTGCAGGGGTAGATCCGTGGGTAAGATGTTGGGCTACCGATTGGAAGGCTGTGAGTTCAGATCCCAGTGCTGCCACTTCTGGGCCCTTCAGCAAGGTCTTTAACCCTCCACTGCCCAGCTGAATAAATAAGACAAATGTATGAAGAGTTCTATTGGGCAGCGGTAGCTCAGTGGTTAAGATGTCGGGGCTACTGATTTCAAACCCCAGCACCAGTGTTCATGGCCAAAACAGTCACAAAAAACTCCACGAAATCCTGCATGGACCGTATACTCGGATATTCTATTGTAGGTTCTATTGTAATTGTTAGCCATTTTTGCTGTGGTTTAAATAATAAATGCTTTCAGGAATGCTGTTATAAAACAATGTGCTCCAAGTGTATTATTCCTCACTTATCTCACAATAAAACATCTCCACCATCTCGAACCATCGGTTAGCCACTTAATGTTGTCACATTAGTAAAATATGGAGTGTTTTTCATCATTTGCGTAGCGTTCTCGGAAAGATTTTATTACCTCCGACTTTAGTTTCCCGCAGAAATCCACATAAATTATCATTAACAGACAAGCTCGACACTCCACTCATTAATCATGACAGGGGATTTCCTTTCCTCTGCCAGTGCTCATATGTGAGATCTTCTGAAATCCCTCATCTTGTGATGTCGAAGACGACATGATTGAAACACAAACCTTAAGCAAAAGCGTAGGTTCAAGCTCTTCCAAGATGTAAAAAAAAACAAAAAAAACCTAGACATGAAAGGTAAACTGAGAACGCTGGCATTTTAGCATGTTATGAGGAATGTTTTCAACTTGTCTGACAGAAACCGAGATTCGGAGGCTTTGTTTCGAACGTGGTGTGAAACATCTGGGTGGTCAAGAACTCCATTTCATCTGCTGTCATCAATCTGACAACACTGTTTTGTTTTGTTGTCTAATTCTGTTCCACTGCCAGTCAGATAAGTGCAATCTAACCGAAAGAAAGCGTTCCGAAGAGTTTAATATTCAACAAATTACTTTTTACAAACTTTGAGTTTTCGCTGCGGCTCAGGGTTTGTTTCGGGGTTGTTGTTTTTTTTTCTTTTCCCGTCTGTATGATTCAGGCTACTGGAAGAATAGTGATTTTTTTTCATTATTTGTCACAATTTGCACCACAGTCATTAAAATGATAGGAAAGTATAGCTCTCAATTTCTCCCCGAATCATTTGAAGTTTTCAGCCACAATTTTCTGCCCCGCTACAGAAAAGAAAAGCAGATTACTTGTGGGTGCCACAGTGCAGGAAGTCACAAGATTGTTTTGAACTGTGGCAGTTACAGAAATAAATAGGTAATCACACATTATTCACATCTCTGCCTGATTGCAATCAGCCGTGCTATTCTCCTGCAGAGCAATCTCACAGCTGTTTACAGTGAGTTCCACTCAGTACTGAACAACAGGTCTCGTTTCCTGAGAAACGTTACTCCTGCCATAACACTGAGTCCAGTTTATCCTTCATACTTCAACCCTATGAAGTCACACTGAGCCTTTAATACTGACGGGGAAAGGAAAGAGGTTCCACGAAGTTCCAAAAATGATTCAGATTCTTTTTGTGATACTTTTTTTTTTTCCGTCTCCAATTTGCGACTTCCATTCAGGAAAATCGGGCGGAATACGGAGTTTGGATACTGTATTTGAATATGAAATTATTTGAAGTATTTGTATTTGAATATGAAATTATTTGAAGTATTTGTATTTGAATATGAAATTATTTGAAGTATTTGTATTTGAATATGAAATTATTTGAAGTATTTGTATTTGAATATGAAAGTCTGTGGTATATTTAAGAAATTGCCATGTTTGCCAATGATCTGTTTTTGTTTTGAACTTGCTAGGGGTAAGATTTGCCTTTAAGAACATGCAATGTGAAATTACAGACTTTAAAAAATGAAAAATCTAAACCCTAAATACAAATCTGAAAAACTGAAGGCGCCTCGGTGATAAATGACGTCGTGGAATTTAAACGTGTGCGTGCTAATATTTTGAACCTTTTAATGAAACTGATCAAATATGCGTTTCATAGATTTGAATTATACACACGTTATACACAATGTGTTTAATGAACGTACTTTTTCTTCTTAGCTTTAAATATGCAAGGGGGTAGGGTTTGCCTTTGAAAACATAAAATTGAAAATAACGTCGTGGGTTTGAGATCACTCAGGATTCCCAGGGAACAGTAGATGTTTTTAGACTATTCAAACAAAGAATACATTTTTGTGTCCTACTCAAATAGCTAGTAATTGTTTATGGTTATATAATGTTGTCGCTCGGTAGACTATGCTAACCATGCTAAGTTTCGTTAGCAGTTAACAGCCAGTAATTTGGCTATTTCAGTAGAACATAAAAACATTAGATGCCCTTATGGTACATATATTGCATTTTGACTCCATTGGTCTAACTTTTGAGATTTGTATTTAGGGTACTATTTTGTTGTTGTTGTTTTGTTTTAACAATCTTAAAACCATAACCTATCATTTCAAATTGCATATATTAGAAGAAAAAAAACCCAACTTACTCCTAACAAGTACAAACCAAAGAAAAAAAAAAAACATTGGCAAAATGTCACTTTATTAAGTAGAGCACAGGAAAAATATTATTTTATTTAATGCCACGTGCAATATGTAACTCAAATAAGATCCCGAATATTAGACTTTCCGAGTTGGAATTCTGGGATGTTATTTCAAAATGGCGGCTCCTACAGAACAAAGTACAAGCGACGGTAGTGTGTTTTACGCCTTTAAAACAGACTTCTAAGCGTAATATTTGTATTTCACAGGCTTTATTTTCACAAAATACACCAATTGAAAGGCTCGTTTGTTTTGCCTAAGTTTTCCGATCAAACCACATGCTTTAGTTTTCTTTCTTTGTTTCAACGTTATGGTGCAAATCATATTCTATATCTTATTCTAAGTCCACTCTTAAAATAAATGAAGCACTAACCAAACACCCCTCGTTGGACATTTTTAAAATCCGTTTGGGAGCTTTTTATGTGTGTGTTCACTTTTTCCATTTAAACAGGAGGTGAGAAGTAGGAAGTTCCAGTGTCGGAAAATACATCCGACAGAGTTCCCAGTGGTCTGGAACGCAGCATAAAATCTCTTCCCTTTTTTTTTTCTCAAATAAAAAGAATACATGTTCCAGACATGTTCCAGTCTACCTCATGGCATCGTTTGGGTTTCCATGGTTCTCAAATCCAACCAGGGATTCTGTTTTTTTTTTTTGTTTTGTTTTGTTTTTTTTTTGAATATACAGTAGTTCCAGGGGTGGAAATCTCAACTAATTGTTATCAACTTCATTATATTTATTATTAAGCCATTACACTTATTAGGCTGTTTCACTGGTCACTTTAATTAATTAATTAATTAATTAATCAATTAATTAGGTTCAATCCAAACCTTTTTCTGGATTACAAAATTTTTTAAATCAAAAATCATACATTTTAATAGTTATTTTTACGTTTGTGAAAGAAATCTGTACTGAAGGAGTTGTTTTTATATTTGATTGTTTGTTTGATGACAGTTAGCCACGCTACAGTAAATGAACTCAACAGAAGCTGAATCAATAATTAACGTTACTATAGGATCTCCAATACAGGGTTGCCAGGTCTCGTGTTTTCGTTTGTGTGGGGTTTTTTTTTTTGTCCACAGGGTGGGGGATGAACATTCTTTGTACAGTCGATATCACATAAATGTCTGACGAGTCAGGTAAATGAGCTGTAAGTTTCTTTTTCTCAATAAATTCATAGTTTTATTACATACTGTACACAATGCGGGGTGGTGTTTAAAATGTTGTGCACTCACAGGTGAAATACAGCGTTTTGAGCACTTCATTTCACAGAAACAAGAAAATATTACCAGTCCAGGTTTTCTTTCTGAGGTCAGAGAGTGAGAGTTACTTCTTAATGGCCTTGAGTCATTGTGCTGCAAACAACACATGGCAATACTTCATGAATATGAAATACACACACACACATACACACACACACACGCACTATTGGAACGGCAAGGCCAATTCATTGTTTGTGCTATGCACCAGAGACATTTCGGTTTGAGATGAAAAGAATGATATTAGATGAGAGTTCAGGATTTCAGCTTTTATTTCCTGGTATTTAAATGTAGATGTGTTAAACAGCATCAAATATAGAACTTTATATATCAGACCACCCGATTTTGCCGCAGCCTCTTTAAGTTGTTGTTTGTTTTTGCTTCAGGAGACAGTTGGGTGAAGGTCTGGTGATTGACTTGTCCAGTCTAAACCCTTCCACTTTCCCCCTGATGAAGTCCTGTGTTGAGGTGGAAGTGTGTTTTGGCTCGTTGTCTCGCTGTATGATGAAGTTCCTCCTGATTCATTCGGATGCGTTTCCCTGTCAATTGGAAGACAAAATGTTCCTGTAAACTTAAGAATTCTTACTGCTGCTACCATCATGAGTTCATCATCAATAAAGATCAGTGAGAATGTTCCAGAAGCAGACATGCGAGCCCAAGCCATGACGCTACCTCCACCATGTTTCACAGATGAGCGTGTATGTTCTGGATCATGAGCAGATCCTCTCTTTCTCCACACTTTGGCCTTTCCATCACTTTGGTAGAGGTTCATCTTGCTTCCAAAACATTTGTGGATCATCTCTGTATTTCTTTCTGTGAATTTCAATCTGGCTTTCAGATTTTTACTGCTGATGTGCGGTTTGCATCTTTTGGTATGGAATCTATATTTCTGCTCTCTGAGTCTTCTTGAAACGGTGGACTGTGAGACCTTCCCCCCTGCCCTGTGGAGATTGTCGGCGATGTCACTGACTATTGTTTTGGGGTTTCTCTTCACAGTTCTCACAATATTTCTATCATCAGCTGTTCTTGTTTTCATTATCTGTTCCCCAGTACACCAGAGGTTTCCTTCTTTTCTCAGGACCTTCCAAATCGTTGTATCGGCTACACCCGATGTTTCTGCAATGCCTCGGATCGATTTTCTCTCTTTTCTCAGCTTCAAAATGGCCTGCTTTCCTCCCATAGACAGCTCTCTGATCATCATGTTGGCTTATCCTTTTTAACAACAAACGCAGTCTTCACGGATGAAACTGAAGCCTAAAACCAAGAGTAGATGTTCAGAGCTGTTTATCATTTAAACAAACAAACAAACAGGACACACCTGGGTAACAAGAAACAGCTTTCAGTCACATAGCAAAATTTTTGCTTTCGTACAAATTGGGTGGTCTGATACACAATGTGCTACGCTGTATGTCGTTTAACAAAAATACAATCAGACATACAATGTACATATAAAAACCAGGAAATAAAATTCTAAACTCTCTTCTGAGATATATATATTGTATTGTTAGTAATGGCCCTGACCTATTTGCCACCCATGCTGAAACTGTACTTGTTATTGCCTCCTACAGTTACTTTTTCTCTATTGTTACTGCTTGTTATAGCACAGTTCCAGCTCTGACCTATTTGGCAGTTGGTGAAGTGTTCTTGTTTATATATGTATATATATATATAAATCAAGATAGATTATTTAAATTTTTATACAAATCTGCAGAACTATAACATTAACAAAAACAAACTAAACAGACTATTGTATAAAAATGACACTTTATACCATAGCTCTATTGAATTCTCAATTCCGATTGGTGATTCATTTTCCATAAAGGCAGCACTGACAGTAGTTTGGCTGCAAATAATGGATGTACTGTATATTGGAATATCCAGAAATGCTTCGAAGCATTGAGTACTGAGTTCTCTTTTATAAAACTGGTCACATGGTTAGCACAACTACACTCGAAACTATTTAAACCAAACAATGAACCATTTTCCCCTCTTGCTTGGATACAATACGCACTAAGTGAGCACAAGTTCCCCAAATCTTTCATTCGGTTCCGTTAATCTTTATGTGCCAAATGGTGTATTTATAGCCTGCAACGTGCGAATGCTTGCATACGCTAAATGGCGACACTTATCTCTTAACTCTAACATGAAAATGAACTAGGTATCAGATTGCTCTGAAAGTCACAAATGCTATGCAAATGGACAACAGTCAAAACCCTCCCCCCAAAAAAATATCATGGATATAGAAACAAACTACAGATTGAATGTATGTGAATTACCACTGATTCGCAGTCCCATCTGACGTCCTACCCCTTGTGAACCATCTATAATAAGTAAAAAGAGGTCACTTCTGGAGTTATTTTGTTGACGGTGGGCCCAGCAGGAAACAGAGGACTGGATGAAAGTAGGAGTAGGAGTGATGGATGAAGAGCGTAGAGGAAAAGGGAGAGGAGTGCGAGTGTGTGTTGGCTGAGAGAACAGAGAAGATCCTGAGCTATTATTTTGCTTTTGAGCTAATTACAGCCCAATAATAATTACAGGATTAAAAACATTATATAGCAAATGAGTATTTACTACTTCATTGATTTAGGTACAATAGTACATCTGCGTTGATGCCAAGAGTTGTTCGGGTTTCTTAGGCGATTGATTGACAAAGTGTGTTTGCATTGTGTAAAAGTTCTGCCAAAAGCGATGTAAAAAACAAACAATGAAAATATATATATTTTTCTTGTTACCGAGCATTATAATTTCTAGGGATTTACATGATGGGCACTCCAAATAGTCTAACCCTACTGATAAATTAAAAAAAAAAAACAACAACATGGTATTTAAGAAGGAATGTCATATCATTTTTGATATGGTTTTGGTAACTTTTCTATAAGGACATATTTGTTTAACATTTAAAGGAGTCTCCAGTCGCAGTGCTGTGGAACAGTCGATAGGTTTTCCGCCACGTGAAAGTCTTCAGGATGGACGACTTGGTGCTCTCTGTTTTGTCACACAACAACAACAGCAGGAGTGGTGTTCTTTGTGTAATTAACATCAAGATAGAGGAAAAACAAGTGAGAAAACTAACAGGGGCTAACTTGTCACACGGATATTCCACGTAAATATATCAAGCTGCAGGGCGGCATGGTGGCTTAATGGTTAGTATGGCTGCCTCGCACCTCCGGAGATGGGGGTTCCAATCCTGCCTCCACCCTGTGTGTGTGGAGATTGCATGTTCTCTCCGTGCCTTGGGTGTTTAGTACCGGTTTTCTTCCACCAGTCCAAGGACATGCTTTAGGGCTTGTTTGGCGTTTCTAAATTGTCCGTAGTGTATGCGATTCTCCCCTATCATGGGTTGAGAACTCCATCCAGGGTGTCCCCCGCCTTGTGCCCCGAGGCTCCCCTGCAACGCTGTGTAGGATGAGCGGTATGGAAAATGGATGGATGGATGTATATCGAGCTGCATTAAATAACCCCGTGGTTGACTATTTGATAGAATAGCATGCCCCCAGATGTTTTATTCCTTCCTTTACAGTAGTTAATGGAGTCCATTTTGTGTGACTAGCAAATAACAGGAAGCAAATGGCTTCCAATAAAAGTCATGGCACGTTCTGTGGTCAAGCTCCAATGTGCACTCTCCATATCAATAATGCAAATGGAGAGAATGCCTCAGAAAAAGAAAAAAAGGGGGGGGAAAAAGCTATCCTGAAATAATTATTACAAAGAAAGTCACGATTCCTTGGTTTGGAATGCATTTTTTTTGTTAGTATTTTATTTCCGTCACCATTAGAGACCTCAATTTGACCTCAATTGACAACTCCTATGTGAGATCACTAATGCGGCTGTACGGGTAGTTTAATGGCACGTATTGATCACCTTCTCCTCTGAATCTGCCAATAGAAATGGTTTTAAAGGCCTACTTAAGGATGAGGACACACGTGACAGAGGTAACGGTCCCTTTTACCGGCTTGATGGATGTCTGTTAAAGAGCAGGCTGCTGTTTATCTGGCACGTGATAAGCTCGAAGCACCTTTTGCTGAGTTCTTGCTGTACGAGTGACATCAGGACTACACAGTATTCCTAACTTTAAAAAGAGTCCAGATGCAACACAACGTACTTGGTGTCTCCTTTGTTGGGAAACTTTTTTCATGATGATTATGCACTTAATGGCGCCATGTGGTAATCTGTCATGGGCCGTGCAACCGGAGCCGCCGCCGTCATCGCTCACTGTTGCATTGGGAAGTTCGTTGTGATTAATAAATTTAGACCTCACAGGTTGTCCTTGACACACTTTTCCAAGGTGGGCAGTACACTGACCTTGTCAGCTGGCGCGGTGCAGCTCCCCCAGGACAGCAAAGCCCAGCGCCCCTGCCGCATCGATCTTCACAGCCCCGCAGTTCTCATTCCAAACCCACCCCCTCCTCCTCTTCAAATGCCTTGGGCTCACCTCCTGATAGCACCTTCTCCAGGTTTGATTAATGCATGTTTACTTCAGCAGGTCAAACCCTTCATTCGTAATAGAAGAGGAGGGGGAGGGGGGGGTGTTTACATATTAAGCCAAAAAAAAAAAAAAACAGGAAAAGTGTGATTTCTCTGTGCTTTGTGATGGTTAAGAGAGAAACACACTTTTTCAAGAAGCAGTGAAAACTCATTTCGAAGCTTCCGATCGTTGTTGTCCCCCCTGCAGGAAGACGTGTTTCACAATTTCTCTTTACACAAGAGTCTCCAAAGGGAAGAACATTTCCTTTCCTGAATCAGAGGGAAGCTTGTTTTGTGCTGCAAGCGTGTTTGTCGAGTGTGCATGTGTGTACGTGTATTTATATTGGTAAGGGATCGAGGGAGATATTTGGACAGCGCTGAGGAGGAGTGAGCAAAGCCTCCGTGCCAGCGTTTGTGTGGGCGGGTACGGTGGATAGAAGAATAAACAGAAGCTTTTATGCTCTTTAAAAGGTTACCGAGCGAGTCTTTGATAGTGACTCATCCTTGACTTTCGAAGGCTGAAAGCCGATCGGGTCCTCCATGGGCACATGACGATGCGAAAAGCGTTCTTCTGTTCATTGTCATTGGAGGTCAGGGTTTGTACGATGTTTATCCTCAGGCATGTTTTCAACTGGTGCCAATATCTTTTCTTCTTTTTTCTTTTTTTTTTTAAAAATCCAGTGTTTTTCTAAAACGCACGCTCCTACACGAAGACACGCTTAATATCAGCACATCGTTACAGTGGACGCGGTGCTGTGTAGGTGTTGTAGACGAACGTTCTGCCACATGCCACTCTCGTTATCTCTGACACCGTAGATCAACACGGCACAAAAAACGCGGGAACCAGCTAATGATGTCCCGCTCCTTGAAAGCAGAAAGAGGTGACCGTTGAATCCTCCCACGGCACATCTGCAAATGACTACAGCGCCGATACACGCCGCACAGTCAGGGCTTAAAAAGGAGCCGGTTTGACTTCGACATTTATTCAAAAGAAATACACTTTCCACTGTTGATTGGTATTTGTCAAGAATCCGCCATTTTTAACTGTTCGACGGGAATGGAAGGCCGCAGGAGGCGCAGGAGCACCGAAACTGGACCGTTGAAGATTGGGGAAATGTCACCTGGTCTTTATTAATCCAAAGCTTTCCGTTGTCGGTGAACCCGTCCATACTGTAGCATCAGATTCCTGACGTGGTCTTTTGCTGTTCTAGCCCATCTGTTTCAAGGTTCTTCATTCTGTTCTGTGCGTTCCGAGATGCTTTTCTGCTCACCATGGAGGTAAAGAGCGGTTATTTGAGTTAGCATGACCTCCCTGTCAGCTTGAACCAGTCTGACCATTCTCCTCTGACATCTCTCATCCACTAGATGCTGCTCTCTGGATGTTTTTTTTTTTTTTTTTTTTTGCACCATTTTGTGTAAACTCTAAAGACTTTAAATCCTATGAAATCAGCAGTTTCTGAAATACTCAAACCTGGCACTAATCGATGTCAAAGTCACTGAGATCACATTTTCCACCTTTCTGATGTTTGTTTAACGTTAACTGAAGATCGTAGCCTGTATCCGCATGGTTTTATGCGGTGTTTCCACATGACTGGCTGACAGGATAACTGCGTGAATGAGTAGGTGTACAGGTGTTCTTAATAAAATATCGTTTTGTATGACACAAAGATGCTCCTAAGACGAAAATGCTGTCATTCATTGACAACTGATATTTAATATTTGACAATCCTTGTATATCTTTTTAGTCAATAAAGACAGCGCCCAATCACATTTGAAATTCGTGAGATTAGAATACAAGTCAATATAACACACGTTAGCGGTGAAGAATGTATTTAACAAAGTCTAAAGTCTCTCTTGAGAAAAAGTCTGAAAGCTTTGTTAATATTTACACGTGGAAAGTTCCTCGTATTCAGACTTGGCTTATGCATGTACTTGAATCGATGTGCTGTCAAAACAGGCTAAAAATGATCAAAACGATAATTGTGCTGTAACAACAAAAAAACAAAAAAAAAAACAATCACGGATATTACCGACCCTCTGTCTGTGCGTCATGGAACTCCAGGGGTTCGCAGACATTCGTCAGAACCACTGACCTTTGAACCTATCCAAATGAAGGCAAGGCTTTTTAAAAAGTCAACTTTTACCGCACTTTATACCACAGTGTGGTTTAATTCTGAAATCTGAACGTGTCGATCGATTTAGTCGGTTTGTTTCCGGTTGCAAGGCAAATCCCTAGATTTACATGAATGCACTCATTACAATGCGCTACCGTTTCTATAGTAACAGCTAACTCACAGGAAGGAACAGAATGAAAATGTTCTTTAATAGATCAAACAAAAAGAGCATTTCCTATAACATTTAACAGTGTTGAGGACACTAATCAACTGTGGGGTGGTGACGGTATCGATGTTTTCTATCCATCAGGCACCACCATTGATTATTTTCCTATAACAGCGCATCATAAAGTGCGTCGTTCGTTAGATAGGAACCCTTTTCAAGCGAGAACCGACACGGTTCCAGTTTACTAGGATATTTAGATATGTATCGATACGTTTGTGTTATTTTTCCATCATTATCGCTGTGTAGCTTCCGTCTGTGCACACGTGCCCTCTCTCCGGTCTAGGAAGCTCCACAGATGACCTGGAAGTGGCAGGTGGAGAGAGCGTGATTGATGACATCATTTCACAGGCGGTGGCCTCATCTCCGGCGGCTTTTGTGCGACGGTGGCGGCGGCGATGCGAAAATAGTCTTCGAATTAAAACACGCCCGATTTCGCACTGTGTCCTGAGAGGATCCGTCTTCCTGGCTCGTGTATCAAACCGAAAATCTCCTTGTTTGCTGGAATCTTCAAAGCAAACAGAAACCAAATGCCACGGAGGTGGCTCGAGGCGACCGTTATTCCAGGAACGGGAGGAAGGACCTGTCAGCGCGTCTGCCGGATCACTTTCACGTGCATACTTTGCGTTTGTACAGTCAGGAATATAGATGAAGGCTATCCTGAGTGAAAACATGTCTCCCCTGGTGTGTGTGTGAGGTCCTGTGTTAGGTTTCATGTGTCCTGACCTTCTTCTTTTTTCTTTTAACAGAGCTTTCACAAGTGCGGTGGAGCTTTGATCTTCCTGCTGGAGCTGTTCACATCGGGCAAGCGTCATGACGTTTTATATTTTAAACACTGACAGCAGCCTAGACACAGTTTGAAGGTTTTTTTGCATGTCATATGGTATTGATCAATTATTCAACTCACTGTATGCTTTTTTTTTAAAAAAAAAGAGTACTTCTTTGAAGGCAGAGGTTACATGCCGTTGTTTTATGACAACATTTTATTGCTACAGTACTGTAGACATGGCATCTGGTTGCCAAGTCGAGCAAGTTCACGTTATGATCAGATGAATGAGGTAGCTAGGACGATTACATATAGACCGTGCTTGTTCTGCTGTTTTCATTTATGCAATTTGTAGCTTCGATCAATAATTTCCTGCTTTTTTTTTTTTTGAAAAGGGTGCATGTCACATGTCTCTTAAGTGCATGTATCTCATAACAAAATACTCCAAAGAGCACTTTGGAAATATTACTGGGTTGCCTGAGTGCACTATTATTCCAGAAAGGGCAGAATACTCATCTGACTAGCACACGTAAGGAATGAAAGACTGCCGCTATAGGAAAATAATCAACGGCGAGGTGGAGTAATGCGTCCGGACGAGAAGATGACGTACCCTTTCCACCCTGGAGTGGATTCTTTTCCAGTAACAGCGCGACACCGTGTTTTATTTCACTTACACCGCAGCAATTTGCCAAGTATTTCAACGGATTATTTATGAATCCATGACTCGTTGTGTTCCCTTTCATGTTGCGCGAGCTTCACGCAACGTCTCGTTCCCTTCTCATGCGTAACCCAGACGATTTCTCAACCGTTTATATTACATTTAAAGTGACGGAAGGTCTACCAAACAAGTTATTTCCTGTTATCACTTAGTTATTGCAGCTCTAAACACTCTTTCCCTCACTGATGTCTCTTTTTTCTTTCTCTCTCTCTTAAATCGGTGGGGTGGGGGGCACAAAATTTTTTAAAATCCTGCCAAAGCTGACGCTGGAGACTCCTTCCCTAAACGTTAAATAAACATCTACTTACAGAAAACTTCAACATATCAATGATTCTAAAAAAAATGAATAAATTCTTGTTAGATTATGTGAAGTCTCCTCCATAAAGGTCTGTGAATGAGTTGTTACTATAGAAACGGTAATACTACATATGATATAAGTAAATATAAGGAGTGCATTAATATAAACTTAGCTTTAGAATGATAGCCGGAACTTCCTGTTAAAGCTGTATCAAAACCTTCTGACCAATCAGATTGTTAAATTGAACAGTGCTGGGGTATAAGTAAGGAATAGCACACGACAGACTGTGATCTTATACGAGAATAATGCGCTGGGGCGGGGTGATGGGGTACAACGTGCAAGGGGATTGCCGCTACCCCTGAAGTTCATTATTTTTGCAGAAAAGCACGGTTTGTTGTGTGTTATTCTGCTTATACCTCAGCGATTTGCCAACGATTAGGATGTTTAATTTATTAATAAATGACACATTGTGCAACGTGGTTTAGAGTTAGATTTAATGTGGTGGAAGTTAGCTCCTGTTATCGCTTCTGTTACAGCTGCAATAAACAGTCATTCCCTCACCAGCCTCTCTCTCTCTCTCTCACACACACACACACACACACACACACACACACACACAAAGTGCAACCTGTCATTTTACCGAGAAAATAGAATGCGTTACCGAGCTTGAGAGTGCTGAGAGAGCGCAGGCGTCTCTCTTTCCATAAATGTTAAATAGACATCTCCTAAAAAGATTCATCACGTCAATGATTCTAAGAATTACGTTGTCAAACAACATGTTTTTCAATCCGTTTATCATCGGTCTTAGATTTTGTGGCGACCGAGCCCCTGCGTATGAGCCGTTACTATAGAAACAATAACACATTACAACGAGCGCATTAATACTAACCTGTGTTTCATGTTACCGACAGAAGTATGTGTGCTGCTGTACGGAAATAATACGTACCTCCGTCTCCTGACCAATCAGATTCCAGATAGCATATGTTTGTAGTGTGCATATTAAGATTTGTATATATGACATCACAGATGCGTCCATCCATGTTCCGTACACAGGGTCGTGGGGAGTCCGGAGCTTCTCCCAGGGAACTCGGGGCACCTGGACGGGGTGCCGACCCATCGCAAGGCACAAGCACACACATCCACACACTACGAAAACTTTCACGCTTTCTTTTTATTGTAATATTATAACAGAAATCTCTTCTTTTCTTTTTTCTTTTTCTCCACTCGAAAACCATGCAGACTTTTGCACTCTACTGTGTTGCTTCATGTCCATGGTCATATCACAAATGATTTATCAGTATCAATCACTTACTGTAAGAAGCGAATTTCTTGTTTTTCATCCATCCCGCCTCGGAACATGTTTTGATTTTTGATTATGCCATCATGCACACGAGGGGTAAATATATTAAGCAATATGATGATGTCATGTTTCATCTCACCGTCAGTCTACTATCATCAAAACCTGCTTCACTCCAAAAATAAGTCACGGCAGGTGAGATAAATGGGTTTTGGTTTCTGTTTATCTTTAAGCAAAATGTGTTACTGAGCCTGGGCCTGATAAAAACGTGTTGTTATTTAACAAAGGAAAAAAAATTATATAATCGTTGCTTCCCAAAAATATGCTTTGGTTATGAGAAATTGCCCCTAAGGAGTTCGTGTGTTCTCCCCGTGCTGCGGGGGTTTCCTCCGGGTACTCCGGTTTCCTCCCCCAGTCCAAACACATGCATGGTAGGCTGATCGGCGTGTCCAAAGTGTCCGTAGTGTATGAATGGGTGTGTGAGTGTGTATGTGATTGTGCCCTGTGATGGATTGGCACCCTGTCCAGGGTGTACCCCGCCTTGTCCCCGATGCTCCCTGGGATAGGCTCCAGGTTCCCCCATGACCCTGAAAAGGATAAGCGCTATAGAAGATGGATGGATGGATGGAAATTGCCCCTAAGTGTGAATGCATGCCTCGTAACGGACCAGCGTCCCATCCAGCGTTCCCGTTCCTGCCTGAAGTCCGACGTTCCCGGGATACCACCGTTCCACTGACCTGAACATGAATGAATGATGAATATTATCTGTTCTTTGAAAGTCTCCACAGTTATTAATTAGCAACTTGTAACCCCCAGATTATACAGCGCACGAATCTTATCACAGCTGAGACAGACCTCGTATTTTTTTCCCCTTACTAATCCATGATGACATCATGACTTTGCCTATTTTTTGATGCATAGGACTAATAAGAAAGTAAATCGATATTTTGACTTTCGCCCGTGAGTATTTTTATCCCTTACAGGACTGTAATGGAGGAAGACAGTAAATAAGTGGATTGGGGTGGGGGGGTGGGGGTTCCTGACAAATGAATCCATTAACATTTCCCTGTGTCGCCTGGCATGAAGATTTGCCGTTTATGGGGCAGAAAAAACAGGCCCATAAATCTGAGCTGGCTGTGAGCAAAAAAGAGCCACCCGAGCCTCAGCCCTGGAATACACCAGCCCATGATGCAGCACTTTATCCCACCCAGAAATGGCATCTTTATCTGCCTAAATTAAGTTTTGATTCCTTGCCACATACGGCATCGCAAATCACTTTTAACACTCGTATCAAGTGCTGCAGTAAAATATGCCTCGGGCGGTTGGAAGGGCGTGTGCGAGGGATGGAGGGAGAGGGGTATATTTATATTTTGTAGTGTCCGCTTTTGTCTCCAGCCAGGATGCCAGTAATCTGTCTTCTTCTCACCGAGCAAAAAAAAAGAAAAGAAAGAAAAAGGAGAACAAGTCAAGGTTTATAGCCAGAATAAATTTCCAGTTTAAATTTGATTTTTTTTTTCTCTCTCTCTTTTTTTTTCTTTTTCAAAAGTAGTACATCAAAAAATAGGTTAGTGTGACTTCTGTTTCAGTTCACTGCGCCGTGTGCCACGTGCCAGCTCGGCAGTTTTGAGCCTGGGAAGATTGATGGAGCGTGTTCAAGGGCGCCGATGGCTCGCGCAGATTGTTAATGTCTTTGTTAAGTGAGTTGTGGAGTGATGGGAAGTCTGACTGACAGGTCTTTCATCATTAAAAGGCTTTTGAGTGGCAGGTGATGTGAAAGCATATGCAGAAATCTTGAGAGGAGGGGAAATGGGGTGTATCACTACAATATCAGGTTCTGAAGGAATAGCTGTAGGTGTGTTCTTTGTTCTGTGGGAGGCCGTTGAGGGCGAACACTTGTACTGTTAAAAAATAAATAAATAAACTTCCTCTGGCTGTAAATATATTAAAGGTGCATTAGTGGAGAGGAAAAGGTGTCTAATGGTGAAACGGGTAGAGTTGAATAAGATTTAAATGATTTTTTTTTTTTTTATTGATCATTGAGCCTGACCCCATTTTCACCCGTGAACACAAAGCTCCGCCTCCAAAAACATATGGTGTTTCAACTAGATTTAGCTAGAAGACGGAGAAGAGGCCAATTAAAATATAAACAAACATTCTGGGCCAGAAGGCGGGTTTCCAAACTGGATTTTTTTCAGCTACTTAATACACTTGTTCTGAGACAATGGTTTAAACTTTTTTTTTTTTTTTTTAATCATTTCTGCATCATTTTTAATTTGATCAAGAATTAAAATTTAAAAAATATTGACTATTGTACCTTTAAGGAATTTTTTTTATCAAATTGACATAACGTGAATGAGTTCTTAATGAGTTCTAATTAAAAAAATTTTTTTTTTTTAAATGTATTAAATTTTACTATCTATTGTTTAGACCATTGATTTAAATAAGAACAAGCCCCAGATGAATGTCTTTTTAAATTAATAAATTATTAATTAACACGTAGGGCACTGTTCCTTTGCCCACAAGGGTGAAATGAATACAGTAACATTTATTTATCTAGCACAGGGGTCCCCAAACTTTTCCAGGACAAGGCCCCCCAAATGGCATTAACGCTTGACCGAAGCCCCCCTTTTGCAAGATGTCTTTAAAACACATTAAAAATACAGACTTCTGAATATATCCCCCTCTTTTTTTATTAGGAATTACCTCTTTGACCTTTACATTACATTACATTACATTAGCAATTGATTGTGTGTGTGTGTGTGTGTGTGTGTGTGTGTGTGTGTGTGTGTGTGTGTGTGTGTGTGTGTGTGTGTGTTTGTCTGAGAGTGAGAATCATGTATCTATTTATTTTTCACACCATATTGTTGAGGCCCTCCGGGCGCCCCCTGGTGGCCCCCAAGGGGGCGGCGGCCCCCACTTTGAAAACCACTGATTTAGCACACACTATTTTGCATTAATATTTGAAAGCGGTGTTCGATAAGTTTATTTCCAGGTGTTTAATCTCAGATGTCACTGTATATACTGTCATTTTACTGCTTTGTCAATCAGGTCGTCATGAGCAGTCGCCCATTTCTCTCCTGTGCTCTTGCTCAAGTTTTGGGCCACTGCTCCAGAAAATGCCTGTGCACATCTTGAGATGAAATTATTGGTGTTTATTATTAGTGCGTCTTTCTACGTTCGATAATAAACTATTTGAAATCATGCAAGTTTAATTCTTATAGAGCCGGTTTGGTTTTGTTTACCCCTACGTGTGCTGTAGAACTAGTAGTTCCTTACTTAGAACTTCTACTTTCATTACTGACTGAAAGGGGTAATGATAATATCAAACCCGGAGAGAAATGTATGAACGGTGTCAATATTAGGGAACAGCCTTAGTGTGTGCTAGTGGCGGGTGATGTGTGAAAGCGTCTGCAAGAATATTAAGTGGAGGCAACTATATCGAGTTCAGAAAGAAGAGCTTTCAGTGTGTGTCTGTATTGCTGCTGCTCTCTCTCTCTCTCTCTCTCTCTCTCTCTCTCTCTGTATATGTGTCCTTGTCTGATTAACGCTGGCACAATTCATTAACGTATAATGGCCCATTAACAGGTTTACCACTGTATCAATTAAGGGAAAAACCTCCCCTAAAAGGTGATATGCAACAGGCACTTTGTTTTATTTATGCATGAGCGCCTTGCTTGTCTGGATGCATTTTATCTTTCCACTCTTTATATCGCCGCACTTCCATTATGTACTAAAGAATCGGTTGATGCAGTTTTAATATGGTTCGTTCTGAGGTTGAACACTCCAGAGGCGCATGAAACCCTTTTTTTTTTTTTTTTTTTTTTTTTTTACTGTAAAAAATATATCTAATGAAAAAGAACCGCCTCACTCAAAAGTCAAGTTTACAAGTGTGCAGTAATAACCTGATTTTTTTGAAAAGGGTTCTGAGATCGTCATGAATACTAGATACTGGATTCCACATATTTATGATGCATCGACAGGCTGCATAAGATGTATTACTGTAGCAAAATAAGCATAAAGTTCTTTCAAATCATGCACATATGTCTTTAATTTAATCATTTTCCAGATGTCCCAAATTACCAACAAAAAAAAAAGGTCCAGGTTAATTGGGACAGTCTTAAAAGGGATTTAAAGTAAAACACACTGACATTAATCTAATATATTCTTGCCCTCTTATAACCCAGCTCTAATTATGATACATTTATTGCAAAGTAGTATGGCACCAAAGAGACAAGCAGAGATGCGGAGAGACCGAAAGAGACAGATGATAGGGAAGAAAAAAGAAAAAAAGGTTACGCACAGAGATTTTTACTTAGTGTATTGAGTTCATATAATTTTAGAGATTGTTAAATGATCAAACATACCGTTCCAAATGACCAAACATACTGTCCCATACTGTTCCAAATGACCAAACATACTCTCATACTGTTCCAAATGACCAAACATACTGTCCCATACTGTTCCAAATGACCAAACATACTGTCCCATACTGTTCCAAATGACCAAACATACTGTCCCATACTGTTCCAAATGACCAAACATACTCTCATACTGTTCCAAATGACCAAACATGCTGTCCCATACTGTTCCAAATGACCAAACATACTCTCATACTGTTCCAAATGACCAAACATACTCTCAGACTGTTCCAAATGACCAAACATACTGTCCCATACTGTTCCAAATGACCAAACATACTGTCCCATACTGTTCCAAATGACCAAACATACTCTCATACTGTTCCAAATGACCAAACATACTGTCCCATACTGTTCCAAATGACCAAAAATACTCTCATACTGTTCCAAATGACCAAACATACTGTCCCATACTGTTCCAAATGACCAAACATACTGTCCCATACTGTTCCAAATGACCAAACATACTGTCCCATACTGTTCCAAATGACCAAACATACTCTCATACTGTTCCAAATGACCAAACATGCTGTCCCATACTGTTCCAAATGACCAAACATACTCTCATACTGTTCCAAATGACCAAACATACTCTCAGACTGTTCCAAATGACCAAAAATACTCTCATACTGTTCCAAATGACCAAACATACTGTCCCATACTGTTCCAAATGACCAAAAATACTCTCATACTGTTCCAAATGACCAAACATACTCTCATACTGTTCCAAATGACCAAACATGCTGTCCCATACTGTTCCAAATGACCAAAAATACTCTCATACTGTTCCAAATGACCAAACATACTCTCATACTGTTCCAAATGACCAAACATGCTGTCCCATACTGTTCCAAATGACCAAACATACTCTCATACTGTTCCAAATGACCAAACATACTGTCTCATACTGTTCCAAATGACCAAACATATCATTAAAAAGTTCTCAGTCAGTTTTGCCATGCTTCTGCAGATTATGATGGAAACACTGAACATTTCTGAAATGTATTATGTGTTTGGGTATTTGTTTTCCCAATGGCAACAAAGCTCAAGTGACTCAGGTCACTTTGTGCAGTTTTATAAGTAAACTGGCTGTTAGCATCTTGTACATCTGCCACTGTTCTTCTGGAGATTTTGACAGTCACAGTTTTTCTATCTTTGCAGGTAAATCCTGACGGCTAGCATTCGTCCCTTTTATTCTGAAAAGTGGTCTATTATGAACGATGTCACTTTCTTTACTGAAGTCGAAACATTTTTTATGTAACATATCATTTCGGCTAGAAAAGTAACGTTCGATCATCTACAGTATATATGTTTTTTTAGTGACCTTATGATGCCGTAGTCGTAAAATCTAAGACAAAATCAGTATTAAAAAAATAGGTTGATAAGACGTTTGCACAGTACTGTATACTCACTCTATTTTTTTTTTTTATATTATATTTACAATAAAGCTGCTTTAATTAAAAGCCTTCATTCTGCCCTCTAGAGGTTTCTTGTATGGGTGTATACGCACCCTGGTAGTTTCTCATCCTTCATTAGCAAACCATACCTCATTTTCATTTAGTAGTAAATAAATATGTTCACAGAGCAATACATGTGAGGATGAGCTCACACCCACTCTGTGTGTTAAGCAGCCTCTGATGCATCAGTATGCACCCACTGCTTTTAGTCATCCATAAAATAAACATACACCGTCTATTTTTTTGTTGGATGATATTTTAGATATTATCCCTGTGTGACATAACTGCATTGTTGTTGCATGAGAGAAAATAACATCAGGAGGTCAGAATGTAATGATAAGAATAACAAACATACCACAATATATTTACATAGAGCAAAGGAATCTAGCATTTTAATGTCGGAAGACCAGGCACATAATAACCTCTTTAATTTTTTTTTTTTGGCTTACCAGTGTAATGGGGATGTGAGACCCACCACACACTGAGTGTCCACAGCCCCATCACTGGCACAGCAGCAAAGCAATTTTCCACACAGCTCGTAATTCAAATCGAAATGCCAGGGAGATGTCAGCCACTCATCGACATCATTGTTCTCTTCTCAAAAAAAAAAACTAAATTGATGTGAGCTGATAAGAACGGCAAGTTAAATTACACTTCCATTTAAATACAGCCCAATTTAGCACTCCGTCTTGTTAGTCGTTAAACTGACTACCACCTTCTTGTTTATATATGTGTATATATATATATATATATATATATATATATATATATAGATATAGATATAGATATAGATATAGATATAGATATATAAGCTTGCAGATATAAACTGGTCCAGAATGCTATGATGCTGTGATGGAACACTTTGTGAAGCTGATAATCACTCGTTTGTTTACAATAGAGAGTTTAACTCCTGGGAATCTCGTAGAACATGTCGAGATTCACATTCCTGTCTCATGTAACTGCACACGTTCACTAATAGTGTCACTGCAGTTATGGATAATATGCTTTAAGGTATAATAAAACCTGTATAATAAGCCAAGACACTAAAGGGTTAACTATAGAGTCCGAAAGTCTGGGTCAGTAGCAGAACCTGTTTGTTTGTTTTATTTATTTATTTACATTTCTCTGTAGCTCAAGCGTTTTAGCCTCAAACAAGGTTCTTCAGCAAATTCTTCACCGAGAACTTCCCAAGAAGGTAAGAGCCTTGACCTTTGCATCTTTACATAACTCTCCAGTCGTGTGAACGTCGGTCCAAAAAGAGGACGATAATCAGTTTCCCAGAAGCATTGCAACGTTAAGATCATCTTAACTGGGTGAGAGAGCGCTCCGTGTGAGGCTCGCCCTACCGTTTAACGCGCTCGGGAAAGGTTCGTCATAAAGAGACAACGCCAATTAACACTGTGCGTCGAGGTTATGCGTGTGCTGCTGTTTGAAATATATAGTAATAATAACCGAAGAAATAAACCGAATGAGCCCGAACCCGTAAAATAAATAAATAAATAAATAGAATCCGTACAAAGCATTACACGGATGAACAGATATTTAAGTTTCATGCAAAATTTCTTAAAAAGATCGTATTGATTGGTCGTGTATTTCTGCAAACAAGTCTTGAGCATGACGATATAGGGGGCACGCTTCCATGTGAAAATAATCAAAAATACGCTGGAGTCTAGACGTGTTTTACTCCGCTTACACCACAGCAAATTTCCAGTGAACATTTACACATGTTTTTAGTTGTTGTTGTTGGGTTTAGTCGTTTTTCGTTGTTGTGATTAGTTGTTTTTGCTGCGCTTCCTAAAATACCTGTGAATGAGCTGTCACTGTAGAAATAACACATTATAATGAGCGCATTGATATAAACCTGTGATTTGGCGCTGCACCACTGCTTGCTATAAAGCACTTCTAAACATATATATTCCAGTGCAGTTACAGCGCAACGCCTCTGTCTCACCTTCTTCACACTCACTTTCTATATAGTTATATAGAATAGACCAAACTCCTGTTACCCTTTAGGCCACACAACCTTGAGCGCAGACTTTCTGATTAAAACGGCTGCTACGAGGATATAAAGTGGAAATTGCACTAGATGAAGAAGACAGATTAAAGGAGCCTACCTTTGCTCAGCGTTCTAGGCTCTTTCTTATTGGGGACACTCAGCAGTGGAAATGATGTCAAGGCGAGTCACCTCTAGTGCTCTGTGGGATAAAAGCGAGGCATTACTCAACAAAACACAGTACACACTCCTGTCCGTGTTCTCATCAGTGAGCTGTCTTTTAGGTCTAGAAAGCCAACAGGTCGTTACACCGGCCTCATGAGCTTTAGTTAACAGTGTATACCAATTCAAGTCTCTGATCAATTCTCCAATTTGTCAGAAGGTGTTGATTAAACAGAAGCTCTGTCGCACAAGGCGAATCACAGGTTTATATTTATCCGCTCTGTCACATGTTATCGGCTCTGTAGTAACGGCTCGTTCACAGGGACTCGTGTAGCACATAACCCACGCCTAAAAATGAGCGGATTGTAAACAACGACGGAAAAAAAAATCACAGACGTGAGGCTTTATGCGAGGAGACATTTAACGTTTATGAGATGTGCCAGCACTTGCAGGTTTTGTGCCTTAGAGGAAGCCTTCTGGACGGAGGAATTGCCTCAGAGAGGAAGACCGGTGAGGGAACGACTGTTTACGGCTGTTATAACAGCGACTAACTTGTTCAGCAGCATTAAATAACTATAAAATGATTTTTTAAAAAGTACATCATGTCTGCAGAATGTCGTAGAGACGGTTTGGAGCAAGTACAGAAACTCGGGTGTTGTTTTATTTGTGCAAATCACATAATAATAATAATAATAATAATAATAATAATCTAACGTGTAGGGTAACACAGCAAGACAGGCAGGTGGGGGTCATCGGCGGAATATCTGTAATCCCAGACATTAAAACAAGTGAGGGTCAAAACTCGGAACACGGAAATATAAACTGGGAAAACCCGGCGCAGTAACGCACAAACGCAGAGGAAGACAAAGGGACAGTAGCGTAGGAATATGCAAACTCATTAAAGGCTGAACACAAAACAGGCGCACACATTAAGTAACAGACCAATGACGGGAGCGAAACAGATCGACGTGGCAATGTGAACAAAAAGCACATGGAGTGAATTCAAAGCAAGACATGATAACATGATAGTAACAGTCACTCTAAGTGTCGGATTCCTTACTGTTGTTTATACCCCGTGGCCTTGGTTATATTTCAAAAGTCGACCTCTTTCGATGCACCGCGTCTCTGGAAATGTAAAAGTTAAGATTCATAAGCGTTCTTTTTCTAAGCCCTCCAGCACGATGAATGAGACTTGACACCTCATTTTGCCTGTTACAATGAACGTCTAAGTAGTTGTGACAGCTTCCATCACTTCATGACTTCTTTTGTAGCACTATTGTGTCAGTTTTCTTTGGATGTTCTCTAAGACACACTGACACTGCAAAGACGGCCACGTTCTGTCACATTCTCTGACACGGACCGTGTGTGTTGTTTGCATTTGTGTTGGATTTGGAATCAGAGGAGGTTAAGATGTTAGTGCGTGTTAAACAATGGGTCCGTCCCCCCGTCCCCCCGTCCCCCCAAAAAAAAGCTTAATGAGGAGAGTTATAGAGGGTTATAGAAGTGTAAATCCAGACCAATGCAAAAAGCCAAACAAAGTTTTACACACACACACTAACAAGACTTAACAAGACTAATTACGAAGAACAAGTGTGAACAAACTACACACTGGTGCGAACAATGCCCACGAGTTGTGAACAGGATGAACCTGGAGAAACAGCATACAAACCGTCAGAGTTCATCTAGATCTCAAATGTCGTGTATCTTTTCTGCTAGTGTAAACAATGGAGTTTTAATGAGACACATAATTTACAAGAACTGCCAAAAACACTTTTTGCACTCAGAAACAAAGCAATGTAAGTATAAAAAATAATAATAATAATAATAATACACTACTTTTAGATACACACTGTATACATCGATCAGCCATAACACTGAAACCACCCGCCTATTACTGTGTAGGCATGGACCTCACAAGACCTCTGAAGGTATGCAGCACCTGTTAGATTAAGTCCTGTAAGTTGTGAGGTCGGGCCTCCGTGGATCGGACCGTTTGTCCAGAACATAACACAGACGCTCGATCGGATTGAGATCTGGGGAATTTGGAGGCCGAGTTAATACCTTGAGCTCTTGAAACCGTTCCTGAGCAATGTCTGCAGCGTGTCAGGGAGCGTTATCCGGCTGAAACAGGACGCTGATATTAGGAATACTGTTACCATGAAGGGGTGCACTCGGCCTGCAGCGGTGTTTAGGTAGGTGGTACGGATCAAAGTAACATCCACATGAACGCCAGGACACAAGGCTTTCCAGCAGAACATTGCCGAGAGCATCACACTGCATCCACCGGCTCGCCTTCTTCCCACAGTGCATCCTGGTGCCGTCTCTCCCCCATGTAAGAGTGCAAAAGTGATTCATCAGACCAGGAAACCTTCTTTCATTGCTCCATGGTCCAGTTCTGATGCTCGTGTGCCTAATTGTAGGCGCTTTTGACAGTGGACAGGGGGTCAGCATGGGCGCTCTGCAGATACGCAGCCCCATACACAAGCTGAGATGCTCTGTGTGTTCCGACTCCTTTCTATCAGGGCCAGCATTAACTTCTCCACCAGTCTGTGCTACAGTAGATCTTCTGTGGGATCGGACCAGACGGATTAGTCTTCGCTCCCTACGCGTATCAATGAGCCTTGGGCGCACATGACCCCGTCGCCGGTTCGCCGGTTCTCCTTCCTTGGACCACTTTTGGTGGATACGAACCACTGCATACCGGGAACACCCCACAACACAGCCGTTTTGGACATGCTCTGACCCAGACGTCTAGACATCACTATCCGGCCCTAGTCAAAGTCTCTCAGATCCTTACACTCGCCCATTTTTCCTGCTTCCAACACGTCAACTTCAAGAACCGACTGCTCACTCACTGCCTCATAAATCAACCCCACGCCTTCACATGAGATAATCACTGTTCTTCACGTCAGCTGTCAGTGGTTTTAATGTTATGGCTGATCGGTGTATATGTACTCGTTGTTTGTTTTTAATACGACTTCATTAAAAATGCATCATGTTACAATATATTATAACATATTTGACAATAACAGTCACGATTTTGTTGTTTTTTTTCTAGACTACTACCTGCTATTTCGTCGTTTCTATTCAGTGCAAAACAATAGTGTGTTATTTGACAATAGAAAAATCCAGGTATCAGTCAATTCATTATATAGATTTACATCACATCGCGGTTGAATTCTTGAATTTCTGATCGGTCAGAAGGTATGCATTTGTTCGAACGAATTCAAATCACAGGTTCATATGAATGTGCTCGTTCTAATACGTCGTCGCTTCTCTAGTAACGACTCGTTCCCGGTGTTTGGCGGATGAGCATCATGAAAAAAAAAAAAAAAAGTGTGTAATTGTTGATATGGTTTTCTATAAGGATAGACAATTATGTAGCGTTTTTTGGAAGGAGTCTCCAGGATTAGTCAGAGATAACGCTGACTTTATCAGCAAAGTATTCCAGGATGGAGGAAAGTTCTGTAACATGATATTAATATTTTTTCTTATTCATTTCAACAGAGGGGGAAAAAAAAAACCTAGTGTGGGAACAACTCTTTATAGCCACTATAACCTAAGCAACTTTGTCTTGTGGACCTTCTACAACATTAAATGTAACTATAAATAGATCAAACGTATCAGTTGTCGTTTACTTAACAAAAATTGTAATCGTTGGCGAACGACTGGCTGGTGGTACAAGAGAAATGAAAGACTAACTGTTGCTAAATGTTTTCCTACGAGCTTTATGTTTTATTCCCTAGTTGAAAGAACTTATTTAGATATGAAAAGTAAAGCTAAAAGTGTCTGTCAGATGGTTAAAGATTCCTCTTTTGGCCTACATAGACTTTTTCTGAGTTACCGCTTAAATAATACCTAGCCATGATGTATCATTACAGTGGAATAAACTGAGGAGAACATTTTCCTCCCAGAGTTACAGCATTTAAATTAGCAGAATGTTTGTACAAAAAGTTTCTAAACTGAACGAACAGAAGGCAACTTACATGACTCAACGCGAGTGTTATTAGGGAAGCTCCCTGACAGATTCTACAGCAGAATGTGAAATATACTGCATTTTTAAAAGTTCAAACATCCCATATGCACGCTCCTGAAGTTTTAATTAAAAGGAATAGCTTGGCCGTGTCACGGCATAACCGTGGAAACCACCACTGAGAAACTCGATGTATTCTGCACTCACAGTGCCACGTCTAGCGTTACACAAGCAGACCACCCATGATAACACCCGCCTTGTGTGTAAATGTGCTTTTGGAGTTGTCACTTATAAAGATTAAAGGAAGTGCAGCGTTAATGGTCACACAGCGAGAAGGAGGATCTCTGATCCGAGGGCATGGTGGAGTTCCAGTGGCTAATATGCAGAAAGGCTCGCAGGAGAACTTGTCTGCGAACATGTCCGGCATCAAAGAGTCTCATGTCGTGACTTATACATAATACAAGCAAGTTGTTGCTTTGATTTTATGGCTTTTGATTTTCGTGTATTTGATAGGCCTGCCAGACTTTAAAGCTATCCATCAGGAACCGCTGAAGGAGCGCAGGGTCTTTTTTTTTTTTTTTTTTAAAGGACAGAGTTCAGAAAAAGAGAACACCATGTGTTGCGTCCACGCTGCTACACAGTAGTAGCTAGTGAAGGCTGTCAGTTCAAATTCCAAGCCTAGCACAATCTTTCTCAATCATAACAGCTGGTGTCTCAGGAAATCACGGAACCCTTTTTTTTTTTGCCAAACCATATTATTATTAAGGTGGATAAAGCAGGATGAAAAATAATACCAGCCGTGGTAGATTTTCCAAGTTGTAGCCAAACTTTGGCTTTTATTAATGTGTTCATGCATTGATCAGGGTCATGGTGGATCCTGATCCTATCCGGGGAACACTGGGCACGAGTTGGGAATACACCCTGGATGGGATGCCAGTTCGGTCGCGGTACGCCATGCACACGTAGGATAGCCGACGATTCACCACCATGTTTTGGGAGGTGGGAGGAAACTGGAGAACCCTGCGAAAACCCATGAGAACACAAGGAGAAGTTGCAAAACTTGGCAGACCCAAGCTCAGAATCAAAGCAGACCCCTGAAGCTGTGACGCACCAGTGCAACTCACTGCACCACCGTGTTGACATCTGACTTAGCTAACATGGTTTACTAACCTAAGTCCATGATGTAACAATTCCATGCAGGATGAGATATACATTCATATTGCTTTTAGCCACTTAACAATCCAACGATCCATCGAGGAATGCGTTTTCTAAAAATGTACTTCAAACAAAGCTGTGCTAGCTTTAGCATGTGGCTCCCATCCAAAGACCCATTAAGAAAGCCTTAACAATCTAAAGATCCATTAAGGAACCCTTTTTCTACAAGTGTGAATTGTTCAAACAATGTTCTGTTAGCATTAAAAGCATTAAAAGTTCAGTTAGACTATCCACAGATCCACCGAAGAACATTTAACCATCCAAAGATCTATCGAGGGGTTCAAACAAAATTGTGTTATTACTAGCATACGCCTCCCATTGTGTTAGACCATCTCAAGATCCACTGAGGAACCCTTAAAGATCCAAAGATCCACTGAGGAACCCTTAACCATCCAAGGATCTATCGATTAACCCTTTTTCCAAAAGTGTAGCTGTTCAAACTAAATTTGGTTGGCAATAACACGTGTCTCCCATTTTGTTAGACCATCCCAAGATGCATTGACTTTAACCATCCAAAGATCCATTGATGAAACAACAATTCAAAGATCTATTGAGGAATTTTTTTTTCTTCCATTGAGGAACCATCCAAAGATCCATGCTGTTCAGCATTACCATGTGGCTCCCATCCCAAGAACCGTCGAGGAACCGTTAACCATCCGAATATTTACTGAGGAACCCATAATCATCTAAAGATCTATCGAGGAACCGTTCTTCTAGAAGTTTAAGTGTTCAAACAAAATTTGTCACGAATCAAAGAAAAATCTGAAGCTTCGTATTTAATAAACAACAACAACAACCAAAAAAAGACAAATAGAAAAGCTACTTTCAGGTTTAGACCACGCCCACTTTGGGATTTAAGTCCAAATGCAGATACAGGTCATGTTATTTTGTTAAACCACTACAGTTTAACCATGAGCAGGTGGATTTGGTGTTGTTAATTATGCAACGCTGCAATTTCTTGAACCATAAAAATGTAACGTGCCCCCAAAACAGGGACGATTGATGAGGCCATGTTGCACGACACCGCTCCTCTTATCACATCTCCAGACAACATGCACCAAGGCCTTGGGAGCAAAAATCTGCTCTAGCTTAGATAACTCAGGTTATCAAGGCTTGTGCTTCTCTTCCTGCCATAATTATCGATTTTGTCTCGTGACCTGAGAGCATGTTTTCGCAATTAGGGTAGCTAAATGAATATCAGGAGAGCAGCGATAAGCAGTGCAAATGTACTTAAAGAGGGAGAGAAAGGGGGCGTTGGTGATTAGATTCCGGAGAGCTTTGTGTCCTCCAGCCTGCTCAGTGATATAGATGTGGCAAATAGGTGAAATAATAACAAGGACGTTGTTTCCTTTGATGAAGTTAACACGGCTGCACTTTTGTTGAAAGTTCAGGAATTGGGTCAGAAAAAACCAGTTGTTCTAAGCAGGCTGCAGATGTGTAGAGGGAGTTTTAACACCGGTGAAGTAGAGCATAATAAACAATGAAACAAACACGACTAGACATAGCGTAACGCCATCTATTAGCATCTATTAGCATTTTCTCTGCACGCTAACTGTTAAACCAATCCGACCTCACTTTCAGTTAGCTATTCAAGGCTTGTAGTACTGTAGGTACCATTCAGTACCCCCCCCCCCCCCTTTTTTTTCCTGAATCCAAAATATATTGACACTTTTAAAAATCAGTTCAAAATTGGTTTTTGCATTTCTCTCTCTTTTTTTTAAAATTTATTTTTTATTTTTAGGATAGGATATATAATCACATTACTTTCGGTTAAAAAAGGGAATTCTGTAAACACACGTTTATTTTTGTATGTTCACAAAGCATAACTTTCTTTCCTCAGCTCGGGTTACTCTCTCGCATGTTCTCCGACGTCCGTGTGTTTCCTCTGGGTTCTCTGGTTTCCTCCCACCTCTCACACACCCACGCCAGTGACTCGAAATGGTGAACGAGTGTGTGAGCGTCCCAGTCCCGGGTGTGTTCCGGTGATCACGCTCCAGATCCACCGACACCCAAATAGAGCGATTAGATGAAAATATGATCTGAAATAGAATTTTACCTCCATGAAATGTTCAGATATCTGTCACCTGTTGGTTTTTGTTGTTTGCTTGTTTATATATGTTTATTAATGCAGATAATGCAGGCACTCTTTGTATAGCTTTGAGTTTAATCTACCTGAATTATTTGCTTTGGTAATAATATTATTTATAACATTCCAGCCAATAAAGCACTACTGAACTGAACTGAACTGAATTACGCGGCTTATGTGCAGGCTGATCATCCGCTCCGTTATTGTGTTATCCGCATCGGGTTTTCTCCTCGCTGCGTGTGTGTGTGTGAGTGTGTGTGTGTGAGTGTGTGTGTGTGTGTGTGTGTGTGTGTGTGTGTGTGTGTATTCGCGTGCGCGTGCGCGGATTGGTGGAAGCGGCATGGCGCTGGCCGAGAGGCGCGCGCTGCTCCAGCACTCGGTCAGAACGCGAGGCGCGCGCGCTTGACTCAGAGGTGAAGGAGACCGTTCAACCGGATGAGGAGCAGAACTTCAGTGTCACGCCTTCACCGTGCTTTAACGTTGTTGTTGTTGTTGAACATGAGCTCGGCGCTGGACGGCTGATTCTTTATTTATTTATTTTTTTCCCTTCTTACGCGTCGCCGGTTCGGATCGCGCGAACAGACGAAGGAGGGAGGAAAAGAAGCAGAAGAAGCGCGCGCACCGGGGAGGATATTTACGCCGAAGCGTTTTGAATGTTTTGAGGTGCGGCGTGTTTGTCTCGGCTCAGGAGGCTCTCACCAAGAGTGGGGTTTTTTTTTGTTTGTTTGTTTTTTTGTTTACTTACAAACAAGGACAACTTCAACATTCCCCGACGGACGTTTGTTTTGCAAAGCGCACAAGTTATCATTTTCATCACATTGTAAAGTTTTGGTGGAAGCGGAACAACCTGACGCGCCGCGCGACTCTTTCAATCAATCAATCAGTCAATCAGTCAATCAGTCAGTCTGATGCGTATCCGTCGGCGGATTTCTCCCGGTGCCGTCATGGGGAAAACTAGGGAAAAGACTGCGAAAGGAGAACGAGGGAGTGCTGGATGCTTAGTGCACGTCATTAGAACAATTTTTCTGCTCGCCGTGTTCGTCTGCACCAGTAGAGCTCAGGGTAAGAGATCTCGCTTTGCTCCTGAACGCGGTAGGCGCGTGCGGAATGACGGGCGAACGCGCCGCGTGCGTTGCGCGTTAATGAAGCCTGGCGCGGCGCGGCGCGAACTTCACAGATGCCAAGTGATATAACGTTAATGCGCCAAAAATAAGTTTCAAAAGATTCCCAGGTGAAGGCGTGCTTATTATTATTATTATTATTATTCTCATTAGTGTTCTTATTATTTGCCGCTACGCACGCACTTGCAAAAAAAAAGGATTATATTAAATGTCTGTGTGTGTGTGTATATATATATATATATATATATATATATATGTGTGTGTGTGTATATGTCTTTATACACACACACACTATATACACACACACACACACACATATATATATATATGTGTGTGTGTGTGTGTGTGTGTATATATATATATATATATATATATATATATATATATATATATATATATATGTGTGTGTATATATATATATATATATATGTGTGTGTATATAGTGTGTGTGTGTATAAAGACATACACATTATATGTATATATGTGTGTGTGTGTTTGAAGTGCTAAAAGAGCACTTGTGCAGAATAACTAAAATAAAATAGAGACATCTATGGTTATAAGGTTATGCACTTGGAGAAATATTCTCAGACTGCTAAAACTAAAGATCTTTCTAAAAATAATTCCATATTAGACAAGTATTATTTCAAACTTAGTAATAATAATAATATCATTATCATTACTCTTGCTATTTTTCTGAGACCTTAGTATGCATATTTTCCTATACACTGTACATACAGTAAAATACATATCATTCCTGTACTGTTAAAAGCCTCGATTATGCTTCGTGCTCGACATTTGTGGTGAAACTTTTTCCTTTTTTTCTTTCTTTTTTTTTTTTTTTTTTTATAGAATAAAGCGGTGTGATGAATAGAACTGATAAGTGTGATGGCTTCCGAGTCATTAACCTCGATTCCTGCGCTACTCGGACTTAATTATTTCTATATTACATATTCTGTGTTTGAGCCATGAAGCGTAAAGTGTAGTACCTGAACAGTTAATCGAGTTAATGTATGATTTAATATGTTTGAACTGAGGTGTATTGAACTGATCACACAAGGCTTTGTGGGCACGCACGCTGCTCTTTGCTTTCTGGGAGACGTGTTTGTGTGTTCTTTCTGGACTCGTATGCCACGTTTCTTGAGATGTTGGGCGTTTTCGGATCTCGAATTGAACCCTTGAACCTAAAAGACACTATACGGTCCTTGAACATCTCATTATTGAGACAGCTAGATGTTCTGGAGCACTGGGATGTTGAGACACGTACACTTTATCAAACTGCTTGATATTTGGGTCTTAATGTGTAGTATTTATAGCAATCATACCTAAAGGATCAGACATCCATTTTATGTTCTCAGGCGATATTATGTTCACTCACTTTGTTTTTCTTCTACCTGTTTCTCATCAATAATTCAGAATTAAACTCGTGTTGTTGTTGTTGTTTTGTTTTTTTAATGCTGGATAGGGCAGCACATCTGTCAGACCTCTCACGCTTTTACATTCTGTCTCTTTGTGCTCCCGGGATGATCTAGAGTCAAGTTTCTGTACTCGGTATGTTCCAGACGTCACGTTAAGACATGAAACCTGCACGTCTTCTGTGCCGTTTACAGGAAAAGCGTCAGGGGCCTCTAGGTTTAAGGGACGGAGCTGATTGTTATCAGGGTAAACAGTTTCAGTCATCTTGATCATGTCGAAGAGACAACGTAAAGACCCGCTACATCCATTAAAAGCCAGTTTGCTAAATCTCCACTCTGGCAAATGTTTGACAGAGGCTTAAACTCCCCCCAGAGTGGAGCTCGGATAGGTCTGGTGTGGGTTTTTTTTGTTTTTGTTTTCTTCCAGTGCAGGTGGCCGACTTCTGCTGATCTTGTAGTTATGACGATCACAAAGGGAATGCAATTATGCCCAACTAAATCCAGGACAACGAATTTGTTTTGGGTGGGGCGAGGGGGGGTGTTGGTAGGAGGGGGTGTTTGGTGGAGGCGGTGGTGGCGGCGATAGGGGTGAGTTTACACAGTGCTCCTGTTGTCCTTTTGAATTCCATTTCATCCTCCAAAACCCTACAATGCATTTGAAATTGAATATGAAAATGAATAACCCGCTGAGCTCAGACTATTAAAAGACCATCACTAGGATGGATGGATAGAAAGGAGAGAAGAAGAAAAAAAACGCGCTTATCCAGGAACGCTTGCCTCGTTAATGTGTAACATGGGAAAGGAAGAAGGCTCCCCAGCTCCGGTTTCTGAAGGACACTGCAGGATGACATAATCCCTCCATTACATTCCATTTGAGTACAAAGGAAACATGAACCAGGTCGCTTCATGTCCATTAAGGAGTCAATATTCACGGAAAACACTGTTTGCACCTAATTAATGGGCCACATGTGTGGGGTTTATTTATTTATTTTTTACAGAAACCAAAAAGCTGTGCATATTCCCAAATTCCCCGAATCCCAAACCACCACGTTTCCACAGCACTATTTAGTTATTCAAAGACTCACTTGAATTCTTGAACAGCTGCCGCTCTTCTGAAGTCTGAAGATTCCTCTTGCTCTTTTCTTCCACCTTCTGCTCCTCAGGCTTTTCCATCACCCCTCTAATTTTCCACTCACGATACACTTGTTTTAATCAAGTGTACCAAATCCAGGTTACAGTGGCTCGGAAAGTGAAGTGCTCAATCCCAGATTGACTCGGTGCTCTCCTGACGCCGGGGTTTCAGCTTGCTGTGGAGAGAGAGAGAGAGAGAGAGAGAGAGAGAGAGAGAGAGAGAGAATGAATAAACCTAGTTGATCCAAAAGTATAGCGAAAACAACTGGCATCTCGGGCAGAAAAACGTCTGAATCTGAACGAACTGTGCTGCGTCCAAGGCAAGTCAAGAGGGATGTGGGGAAGAGACTTTCGCTCTAGCTCTGAGAATCCTTCGTGGAAATGCATGATGGTTCTTCTGGCACCCAGATGGAATGGCGTGAGGATTTGGGGCTGAAGCAGGCCCGACTGTCTGTTTGAATATGTGGATCCTCCGTGAAATCTGAAGATGCCAAATGCGTGTAAATCGTTCTTGTAAAAAGTATCCGTGCCCTCTCTGACTTGTCTCTTAAGCTGTGGTTTCTGGTTATTTCTCTCACAATTCATCGAACACTACATAACTATAAAGCGTTTGGGAAGCGTCAGGGAAAGCTGCGCATGTAACGCTCCAGACAAGGGCTCCTTGTTTGTCCTCGGAGCTCATAATGACCTCAGAAAGCCGAGCCCGATTCGAAAGCCGCAGAGCCTGCCGAGTTGGTCCTAGCATGAGTTCACTTTTTCCTCTTCTCTCTTTAAAAAGAATGTGTGTTTTTTTTTTTTTCTTTTTGAAAAAGATTTGCCCTCCGAGTTTTGTTTACGGAGCCTGATTGCAATGAAAATATTCCCACTACAAGGGCACGCACTCAGTGTAACAGTCGCTAAGTGTAAGAACATCCGAGTAAGCACGAATGTTATTGCTATCATATTATTACTCCAACTACTTCCCTCGTTGCAGAGCGTTGGCGTCTCTAGGGCACTGCTAAGGTTACTGCCATCGCACAAAGGCGGCATTGTGCACAAGAAGACTATCACGCAATGACCTAGCCTAGGTAATTCCCTTAGGATGACATGATGTAGGACCGTTTTTATTCGCAGGCTTGGGAGGCCACGGACGGCGTAAAAAAAGAAATTTCAGAGCCTCTTTCAGACCGCGCTCTCGCTCTGCCTCCCTCCGTGAGTGCGGTTCGCTCGTTCCCATGCTGAGGAGATTTTTTTGGGGTGATAATTACTGTGAAAAGTAGCTTGCTGAGGTTGCAACTCTCCGTCCTGACGTCACGCAAGGACTTGAGATGTATTACCCGATGCAAGGAAGTAGCTGTTTCTGCGTCCAGCTGTGCAGGTAGGTTAGCCAGCCAAAGGCAAACGCAGTGACAGCTGCCTCCTCTTCCTTTTCCTCAGGTCTTTGTTGGGGGGGAGAAAAAATTGGAGCTGAGAGAAGGACTGCGTGCAATTAATCACCCACTGTCACTGCCGTAACTACAGGGAAGGCATCAAAGTGCAAGCCTTTAGTTCTATTAGCAGTCCATTAGCGGAGGCCGGCACAAGTACCAACACTTCACGTGAATTCCAGTGCAGAAGTGGCTGACCTGTCTGTCAACACTGCCAATACCCCTCTCTGTAAATGACTCCTCCGTCTACGCCAAAGTAGAAGCGTGGCACGTTTTGTTTCCCTTTGAGAATGACGCTACGTGAAACAGCTCTGTGTATCACACCTGTGTTATGATTGCGCAGAAAATCACAGGCTGAATGGCTCTCGCTGTGAAATCCAAACCCAAATGGCTCTTTGTTTTTCGTTCGCTTATATAGGATCTTCAGTTTCGGCGAGGATCTTCGGCACCCGATTACAGGCACCGATCAGAGGAGGGTAATTGATGGTTTTTACTCTGCCTGAAGAGGGTAATTGTGACCGGGAAGTGGAGAGAGATGTGAGAGGTATCACCACTTAAGAGGCCTCTTTTTGGGGCCCAGAAAGCAGAGTGACATGGTCGCTCTATTGTAGACAGACCCAGTCAAGTCTGACTTGACACTTTTTCCCCAGAAGGTGACCAAAAATTCATTTATTGTTCCAGACAGTCCAGGAGTATGAGTACATGCAGGGTTTGGTAATGATGATATAAATTAAACATCATGATCAATTATGTCAGTGTGCTTTTTTTTTTTTTTTTTTTTTTTTTTTTTTTTTTTGAGATATCGTACATATTTTAAAATGAAATTTATAAACTTTTGTTTTGAGTAATTACAATACTTTTATACTCCTTTTCATTGTTAAATATTTTGAAATGACTTATTTAGTTATTAATTTATCTATTTATTATATTTATCCCTCTAACCGCATAAATTATTACATTTCTAATATATATTTTTAGATATTTTACAGGCGTTGGGTGTAGCTGGTGAATTGTTGCCACACGGCCAGTTTTGTTCTTTTTTTTGCGACCTAGTAACGTGTAAAAGTTCCGTCTTCTAGAAAGGAACTGCGTGTGGACGGATTTACTCACTCGAAATACATGCAGACATATTTTGGGTGAAGTATCTTGGTGCAATTGCTAAATGTCTGAAATTACAAGTTTTTCTTACTTTGAATGTGAAAAAAATGTAAATATACTATTAGAGAAGTCTAGTGTATTTTTTTGCTATGTAGGCCTGTTTCACATCATGACTGCACACACCACAGTTCCGTTGTCGCATGTCGTTGCCGTATGGCAACAATTACATTTGACCATTTAACAGAACACTTAAAATATATAAACTTGTTTAAATAAAAACATAAATACATGTTGACTTGTCTCAGATAGTGTTTCAGTTTATCTCGGAGTAGTTTTGCTTAAATATTGAGTAATTAATTACATTTTGAGAGCCCTCTGAGGACGACCTTCACCGTGCCATGTGACTGCATGAAAGGAAATGCAAACGGCACTTCCTGGTCATCCGACATCTCAAAGTTAGAGCCCGTCTTTTCCGGTTACACAGGAAAATAGTGGTAGTTTTGTGTCACTGCATTGTCAAAAAAATTGGAGATAAATTAATTGTTGCCATATGGCCACACTATTCAGTAAAAGAAATAAATAGATTGATAAATAAATACATAAATAGATTTTTTTGTACACTGAATAAAATAGCTTTAAAAAGTATGTTTTATTCCAAAATGCAACACTTATATTGCTCGCAGTTTGTGAGCAAGCCAGCATATAGTGATGCATATCAAATAACATAGAAATGCCTTTGAAAACCCTGACATGATATTTCTATCACATTGCCCATTTTTATCATTGCGAAATGAGTAACCTACTTAGAATTAATCAATCCCAAGACTATTTTATATAGCTCTGTTTGCCAGGGGTGGCTGCCATGTGCTCCTAGCAAAAGAACTCCTCGTGCTGAGTTTTATGTTTAAGATATTGTCTTTTACGCAGCGAATAAATTCGAGCGTCTCGGCGAGCGTGGATGTGAAATGACCGAAAGACGCAAGCGTGTCTCGGTGCTCGCTGAAGTGAAATGCTCACACTCCTGCACTCGTGCTCGACGTGCGTGCTCGCGGATACTGCTTTGTGTGGTCACGTCGGCCGTCCTCGCGCGCTCTGTTAAAGACACTGTTTAGGGAGATGCTGGAGTCCCTTGTATCCGCTCGGATCGCTATTGATGCGTCCCAAATAACAGGAGTGCCTTCGTCTTTCAGTTTGAAGCTCTTTTAGTTTGAAGCTCTCTCTGCCGAGGTGATTCCGACAGGAAATGATGCGATGACGCTAAACTGACTTTTATTTTCTAATGAGCAAAAAAAGATGGACCTGCATGTACTGTACACTTCTGTTGCGGATTGATAAGTAATAAGAAGCGGGGTGAACAGGGTTAAGAACACGCTGCATATTGCTTTGTTGAAGCCTGAAGTGCCACCAAAACAAGTGCTATGCTTTTATTCCTTCCTTCGCATCCTCTGATGGCTGTCTCGCTACACAATCTTTGAAGATGTCTGCAGGGATTGCATCACTGAGTGGCACAGAGTGGTGTTAAAAGCAATTTGTTCTTCAGCCCACCTCACTGAACTGTCCCAAACCTGCTTAATGCACAGAGATAACACGCCTCACTAGGCCCTTTTCCCAGACACCTGACATGCCCTGCAGCCGCACTGGTGCTAGTGTCGGTTTAATTTAGATCAGATTTTTTACAAAGGGGCTTTGCACTAGGTATAGACTATTATTATTATTTTTTCAAACTAATGAGTTGCACTTGAGTGCTAGCCAAATTGAACCTTATGGTCTGGCTTCATGTTGCATACTGATTAGGGGTGTAAACCTCAGACTTCTCCACGATATGATTTAGATTCATACAGCAACGATTCATTATTTGGTGCCAGGGTATGATGCATCTCAATTTAGTCAATCTGACCGACTTTAACATTGCATGGCACTGCCATGGCGCTAACATGCTAATACCAGAGCTTAAAGTTCAAAACCTCATTTTCTTCGGAAAACCAGGACGGTGACGGCACTCTTGATCATTCTCCTAAATCAATACTAGATGAATTTAATGTGTTTACAGTGTTAGAACTCAGTTTTCAAGCAGCTGTGTGGCTTAAAATATTACGGCTTAAAATACTCATGATGCTAACATGCTAATACTAGAGCTTAATGCTCGTAAGACCTCATTACTAAGAACGACAGGACAGCAATGACACTTGTGAGCATTCTCATAAAGCAATACCAGCTGAATTTTCTAAGCTTTGCTTTCAAGCAGCTGAATGGCTTACCGTGTAGCTTAAAATGCTAAGGATTGCTAACATGCTAATACCAGACCCTAAAGATAAAGGAAAAACCAGACCCAGAATTATAAAGGAAAAAAAAAAAAAAACAGGACAGCACTCAGGAATATTCTCAGAAATAAATAAATAAACAAATAAATAAACTGAATCTGGTGTGTTTACAGTGTTCTGTCTCGGCTTTCAAGCAGCTGAATGCCCGATCGTGTAGCTTAAAATGCTAGCATGCTAATACCAGACCCTTAAGCTCATGAGACAAAGAAAAACAGGATGGATAGCACTCATGACCATTCGAGCAGTTGAAATTGTGCAATGTGAGGAACACGAGCCGAATTTAGCATGTTTTATAGTTTGTTATAACTAATATAGCTTAATCATGTGGCTTAAAATGCTAACATGCTACATTAATACCCATGCGGATGGAGAAGACTTCTGTAACAAATATACACCGCCGTTCACCTTCCAGGCAGTTAGGGTGATACTCAAACGATCGCCTCCCGGCTGGAAACCCGAGAACTTTCCTATCTCCAGTTTATCAGTGTGTGTCCCATCGACCCCCTCCCCCTCCCCCCGTCTCTGTTATCCTTCAGCCCTGCTGACGGAAGATGAAAGCATAGCACAGATAAATGTTTGCACTTTCCTGTTTTTATGGGGCTTAAATAAAGAACATACATTTGTTCCACTACTTTGAGGTTTTTTTGGGTTTTTTTTTTTTTTTTTTACCCCCTCCCTCATCGAACTTCTGCTTTCCATTAAGGGCACGGTTACAGGTCTGTGATGATAAGAGGGCAATGTTGGTGCCCCTATGGGCCGGACCGTAAAGTCGGCGCTGTAGAACGCCGATTGGGAGTCGGGCGTTAGGTTACGTGCTATAGGCCGGTCTCTGTTGGATAATGTTGTGTAATTAGAGCAACCCTGCCTTAGGGGGTGGGCCTGTTTGGGCTGATTGTACTCCTTGTACTGCATAGAACCTCAGGCCTCTTATTACTACCAGCAGGTGCTTTATGGGGAATGTCAAAGCCGTTTGGGGGGAAATGCTCGGTTAACTTTTGGGGCGAGGTAAATGAGGAGAGAGGCTCTAATGTTTAACAGGCCTCCCGTGAGATGTGTGTGTGTGTGTGTGTGTGTGTGTGTGTGTGTGTGTGTTGCAGAGGTTACACTGAGAGTCTGCTTGAGCTTCTTCCTCTAATCTAAAGACTCTGCGTCTGGACTGTATCACTTCTCAGCCGGAGATAAAGCGGCGCTGTCGTGTCCTCATGCCCATTTCCTTCAGAACGAGAATGACAAACCCAGCCGGATCAGGACGCACAAATCTTCAGGGATCGATTTTTATAATTCCCTTTATAAATCTCACTCTTGGTTTATGTGCAGAAACAGATCCTTAAACTGCTGTGCAGGCCATTAGTAGAAGACTTCACTAAATGTGTGTCAGAACGTAAACGTTTCACCCCCCCCCCCCCCACCTCCTCTGTTAAATGAGGTGCTAAATTAGAGGCGCATTGTGTGATCAATGTTGTGCACGTAAAATTGCAGAGAAGATGAGGAAAAAGCTCGTGAAGAGCTTTCACGCTGCAGTTCTTTTATTCTTAATTCATGTTTTCTCGCACCGTCCCCGCGTCTCATTTCTGCCGTCACTAGATTTTCAAATTGAACGTCTAAATGAGAGTCTGGAGAGCCATGTGTTTACGTTTCTGCTTTTACACTGCAACTCCCTAATTTGCTTTTTATGTTCTGCTGAAATTCCCTCGTTTTTCTCCCACATATGTTCATCCCGGGTCTGAAACGCCGCCCTGTCTGTTTTTTTTTTTTTTTTTTTTTTTTTTTTTTCTTCTTCCCCAAACCAGGCATTATCTTTGCTGCGGTGGCATTTTTGTGTGTTTGCGTTTCCTACATGTGATGTTAGTAGCATGTTTGCTAAGCCTGTACTCAGCACATTCGTGCGCAGCCACATCTCAACGTTTTGGTCTCCAGGGCCTGAGGAGCCGGGAAGTGCTTAACTGGGCCATGCTCGCTGGGGCTAATTTTACAGGCGCCCGGCCGACGGTCGTGCGCTAGCTACTACGTCTCCCTAATGAAGGCGGCTTTCTGCATGACCTGCCACAAGCCGTACCCGGAGAGATGTGCTCATCACTTCGATCCTGCAATCGCGCTCTACCCGTAAAGGGACTGGGGGAGCTAGTGCAAATGACAAGCCGGCCAACACAAAGCCTTCGTTGAGAGAGTTAACCACTGTTAATCATGGCCTGAGCGTAACAAGGACGGTTTACGGTGACTGGTACGCTGTTAATTCTGACCTTCACTGCTTCTGGAGGTAACATTAAATCCTGGATGGAAAAAAATGCCGTCCCCATCCTGTGATTACAGCTTGAAGGAAATTAGTAGCAGGAGAAGAATCCAGAAGGATATGAAGAGCAGATCTCTCTCTAAACAGCAGTAGTTTACTCGCCCTTTGAAGGACCTCCAAATATAAGGAGGAAGTGGATAAATAATAAATCCTGTACTAAAGTACGAATCTAATGGATACATTGAGCCCTGTGTAAAGTTGAGAGTCAGCAATCTGCAGCGGCTGGACGGGGACAGATAGCGAACTCCTTTCTTTCTTTTCTTTTTTTTTTCTTTTCCTCAGAATAGCAAGCAACCATCTGCAATCATGTGTGCAATAGCTTCTACCTCCCTGAAGTGAAGTGCTTTCTATTTGCCATACATGCTCATCTTTCCATTTAATATTAACTCACTTTTTTTTCTCCCCCCCCCCTTCGGAAATGCAGACTTTTTCAGTCAGGGGTCATAAAGTTGACCGCGTGAGGCACAAAACATGAGGCCTGCTAGCTGATGTAAACTGATATGCCATTACGCCGAGCGTTAAACATTCCCCGTGCCATACTTTCGCTGCGAACAAATGATTCACTTCCAGTCTACGAAACTTATAGATCCCAAGCAAGACGACTGCCACGTTTTGGCTGCCATCCGACTCGAGAGGGACTGGATGGGGGATGGGGGGGGGGGGGGGGGGGGGTTTGCTCGATCTGTGGTAGGGCCCTTCCTTCCAGGGAGTTGTCAGATTTGAATTACAAGTCATGAACGCTCGCCTTCAGTAGCTGCGCACATAAATTTAGGCTCTACACATCTCTCTTACGCCTCTCATTTGCGAGAAAGGGCGTCGGTAAATCTCGGCGCGTTTGTTGTTTCAATAAAACGCTGAAAGTTCTGCTCTTTCGGTTGCATTTCGTGTTTTATCAGAGTTATTGCCGTGGTTTATTGTGTAGACTCGTGCCAGCGCTGACGAGCCTTGCCATCAGAAACACCACTATGGCTGTCTTCGTCGGAGGAAGAGAGTGTACGGGGGGGGTGTGAAGTGGTACAGAGGAAGGAAAGGATAGCGATAGCACAGACGCTTGTGTCTTACCCATAATCCCTGCAAGAAAGCACAGATTCAGACGCATTAACCGCAGCTATTGTGGAGCACTTTATTTCTGGTGCTCTGCTTTGTTTCCTGCAAAAGAACCTTTCAGACCGATGGGAGGGGGGACGCAAAACAACATTAGCTCAGTCAGCATATGTAAGCATGTATTCACTTGTGGCATGTGTAACATTTCTTTTCTCTCCTCTTGTCATGTGCAAATGATTTTGTATGGAAATCTGATCTCTTTTGTGCTGCTTTTGGGGAGATTGTAATACAAGGGGCCGACTGTTGCGGTCTTTGCCACGATTTGTCATTCTGGCAGTTGTTTCCACAGTGATTGGATTTCAGGGACATGGACTCGTGAAATATGGGCATAACTATTTACATTTTAAGGCCCAGACCTTTTCCTCTGTTTCTTCTGTTTGCTTTAAGAAGAATTTCACTTGACAGAACGCAGGGTTAATTTTGTGGACCTGGAGTGTTCAGTGCTGTTGAAAGCTGACAAAAAAAAAAAAGAGAACTTTTTTTTGATGACCCATGCTGTACTTGTCCAACCTGCGTCCAATCAAACGCTCTCTGGAATGCCTATATACCGATAACTATATCTATGGGTATTGCTCAACAGTTGCTGCTAGCATTCAAACGCGGGTCATTTGTTGTTTGTTTATCTCCTGCACGTTTATTTCTCTTCCAAATCATCTCACGGTTGTTCGGATGCTACGCTTTGCTAAGCCATTTTGAGTTGAGATTAGGAGCCGAGATCTCGGACTGTTGAACTTCCTGTTTCAAAAGGAAATGCTTTAACATACAGTCAAATCATGGCTCCCAAGCCAAGCATTTCAAAGGAAAGAAGAAGGAATGAAAGAAAGTCTCAGCGCCGATGAATCACCACGCGCATGTTATATGATCGTTCCAATTCCTCAGGCCGTGTCGCATCCCGTCTCCGCTCTCAGTCCCTTTCTGTCACTTTTCCTGTTGGCTTTTTATCTTCCTGGAAATCTCACCCAGACATTAGACAAAGCGGATTTTTCCACAGTTATTCGGTAATGATATCCTCAAAAAGCCCTAGCAGCTTGGCACAACTTTATGCCCTTTGTTCCAAAGTGGTCTCTGGTTTTTAACGAAAATCACATTCCATCTGCGAACGACGATAACGATTTCAGCTCCCGAAACTGCACACTGTTGTGCTTGCGTTTCCGTGCCATATTGTTCCGATTACGATGTGTGGGATGACGGCCTTGCTTTTATGCAAAAACAGTAGCCCCATTTTCTTTCGCACTTAGCCTCTGGAGAAATAGAGACGAGCTTTCGTTTGAGGCACTGTGGAGTGAAATAGCTGCTCCTGGTTCTCTGTGAGATGTGCTAGGGATGAGGTTGATAATGATTTGCTAACTAGCATCACGCGCTGCAGATTTCAGCGACTGCCCACGTCCCACGAGGCGAAACTTTTCCGCTCGCTGGTAAAATGTCGGTAATTGATTTGGACTCGCAGTGTGGCTAGTTATTCAAAGCGTCCCGTGCAATAATGGCTCCGGAGTGCAGATTATGTTTTCCTCTGCAAACCAGCTTCTTTTGAAAGAGAAACAGGAATGTAGGCCATATGCATATTTCGCCATCTTCCGTTTGCACTTCTGCAGCAAGTGCTTTGGATTTAGCACCACTTTTACTTTCAGAATCCCTCTCTCTCTCTCGCTCGCTCGCTCTCTCTCTCTCTCTCACTCACTCGCATCATCCATCTAGTTTATAAGAAAAGGCGTTGCAACCGGTAATTTGCCCCAAGTATATCACACTTCATATATTTTTTTCCCGCTCCACCGATCTTACAGTAAGCAAGGCAGGGCTTGGATTTGCCTAAGGTAAATTTTGCCTGAAAGCCCCACTATTCTTCTCAGATCACGATACATTAGGTGAGAGGAGGACAAATTAAGGCGACCCGGCCTTATACATCATCCGAATGGTCCCAAGCCAGAAGCCTTGCCTACAGTCCTAGTGCGGCGTGGGCCTGAATGAGAATCACGGCACTCGATGCCATTTTCCCTTTATTAATCTCGTTCAGACCTTGCTTTGTCTCATCTTTTCTTTTTCTTCCTCGCCCTTTTAAGATAAATAACCATTCAGCAAAAGGTTTCGGATGGTAATTGACAGGCCATGTTAAACAAATCCACTTGCCCTCCGCGGGTGCCTCCTCTTTTTCCCCTTCCCCTCCCCGTATTGCCCCATCTAATCTAACTAATGCTCTCTGTTTGTGTGCTGGTAAGTGAATTAAAAACAGCCCAACTCAATACCTGATCTATATCGCCCCAGCTAGTTGCATGCACATTAGCTGTTTCTCCACAGCTCCTGTAATTGCATTACAGTACTCCGAGGCTGTAGCTATTAAGGACTTACACTGTCTTGGCTGTTGTTAATCATAACCCCTCCAGGCCCCAAGGCTCTGATTAGGGGACTGATGGAGGGAGGGATCGAGGGCCAGGAGCTCGCCCCCGAAGCTTCAGCGCAGCAGCTTTTCTAAGGGGGAGTCGTGGAGAACGTTCTGGGAAGCCTTGCACTAATCAGCATCTTTCCGCTCGCCACCATTTTTCATTCCTTTTGTGATTCCCCACCCAACAATGTGGCCTGCTTTCCTTAGCTTCGTTTTTTTTTCTTCTTCTTCTTTTTCTTTTTTCCTTTCCTCCAGCTGCTCATGTTCCCGTTCCTTACTATCTGTCTTCATTCTGGCATCAGGAACATTCTCTCGACCACACCACGTTTATAAGCTGTTCCCCCTGTGTGTTCTTCACACTTTCTGTTCTTGATAAGCCCGTGAAAGGCTGATTTATTTTATTTTTTTCTTCACTCAGGAAATGGCTTTGAAACTGTCTATTAGGTAGAAATATACCTTGCGGCTCTCGCTGCAGTTAGACGTGCATAAGAAGCTGTTCACGTCCGTATCTCTATCACTTCCTGTGCAGTTGGATATCAGTTGGAGAGGAGGCTGTCTAACAGGGCTGTGGTGTCTGGCTGGGGGGAATGCGACTTCTCACTGTAATCAGTAGATTGCCGGGGCTCGTCTTTCATCATGCTCCCTGTGTGTTCTGTAGGGAGATGCGTGGCTCAGGCGAGGATCCGTTTACACATTACAGACCCTCTACTTTTTCCAGACTGCAAGGCAGTTTGGGGATATGGTTTCTGGTTGTATAACCGTTTCTCCTCCCCCACTTCTGGGTTTTTCTTCTGCTAATGTCGGTAGTATATCATTTATCAAACGGCACCGATTTCGACTAGAACATTTGGGGTTTGAGTAGGATGGAGGATGAAGGTTCTTCTGCCGTCCGTAGTCATCAGTTCTGGCCTCTTTAATGGAGACATCATCATGAATCCAAAGAGCGGCTTTTTAAAAATTTAATACTATCCAACCGTCTGATTTATAATGATGGGCAATAGCGAAGTTGGAGAGCACAAGAATATCCGTCAATACTGGAACAGGAAGACGGGAGACGCAGAACAAAGGCGTTTTTATTTATTTTTTAACGTGTCCTCTGTAGCAGGATCACAAAGGCAACTCGATTATTTTGGTGCAGTCAGAAAGGACGAAAGGCTGCGGCTCTGTGGCCCTGACGTAGCAAAGCAAACAAGCGCGCCCGACATGCAAACTCCCATGCGACCCCTGCGCCTGCTCCCCTGACCTCCACAAAGTCACTTAAATTATTATCTCCCAGCCTTTTCTTTCCCAGAGAGCACAGTTGGTCTACCTGCCAGCTGACGACCCATGATCAATTACAGCAGACAGGGGTATCTGTGTCTGGGAAGCTCCCCGGGGCCGGATTTGTCAGAGATCAGGGCAAGGGGTGTGGGGCGGGGGCGATCAGATATGCTCACGAGGAAGAATTGCGGAAGTGTGGGGTCGGTCAGCCATCTCACTCAGCCATCCAGCCAGAAGGTTGTTTCGTCATTGGCTTCACTTACCACAAAAAACACTTTTGGTTACCTCTTAAAGGATTGTGATGGTGCCCTTGTCATGTTAGATCCTCCTAGTAATTTCCTTCGGACTTGGATTATAAGCAAACACTCTACAGATACAGAACATCTTTTTTTTTTTTTTTTTTTTTTTAATTTGTTCGAATTTGATTTTAAAATGGGATGTGTACATAAACAATACCTTTTGACCGTTTCGTTATCCATTCCGTACTCCGATCAGAAGTCAGTAACAGGTTTGTTTGCATCATCAACCTATCCTTTATACCGTAATATCAAAAAAGAGGGATAAAAGTAATAAACCAGGCTTGGAGAAAGACCGATGAGACAAATCGAGAAAGCGGTTTCTGGTCCAGAGAGAAAAAAAACAAACAAACAAATCAAATCAAGTAAAAAATAAATAAACAAACAAATTGCGTGAAGGACATGCAGTTTGGTGATTCAGCCAAGCTGTGACAGATAATCCCTCAGTGAGAGGAATGAGGGAAATCTTTGGACAGATCTTCCCAGTGAGACATTAATCCTCCACGTTCATGCTGTTAGTAGCCCTGTTGTCTCAGTCAGGTCGGGAGAGGTGGCCAGAACCTCCATTAACTACCCCCCTCCTTCCCAAACACCACCTAAACACCCCCCCTACGATTCTCAGCTGTCGGAGCTCTCCACCCCGTCCACCGTCTCGGCACCCGTCGCCTTCAAAGAGCTGTTTGTTTTCGCTGAAGTGGGTGACATTAGCCTTCAGTAATCCGGTTGAAAAGCCCATGCCAAGCTGCCACCGTTTGGTTTCCGAAATCTCTGAGACGGATAACTCGGGTGCCTAATTAAGCTCATTAGCATTTGCTAATCTCATCCTGCTACTCCTTATGACTAATTTCACACAGGTTGGTATAAAAGGCTGGCTGTGATGTCGCGTTGAATTAAAGCAGCTGCAGTACACACACTCGGCTGACGAGTTTTGGATTCGATCACGTAATCCTTCGTTTCTTTAAATAAAATAAAAAAAACCCCAAAATTTGCATATTTGACATTTGTGGAAGTGGTGGTATTTCTCTTTAAGTACAAGGTTGCGCTTTTGATCCTTTTTACGTATTAAATTCATCCTGCATGTTCTAAAAATCAGTGTGCTTTCACCACTGCGTTCTCTTATTACAAACCCAAATGAATAAATACGAAAAGGTCAGACTTCAGAAAACGCCTTCTGAGTCTCGGGTTCGATTTTATTTCTCTGGAATTGTTTAACACGCCACATCTATCCTTTCCAAGTCGGGTCTACATAAAAGATACGGTGAGAGAAATCACAGCCCATTGTTTATTAAAGTTATTACATTTTTACTGAGTTCTTATTGCTGTTGTCCTTTCTGTAGGTCTAAAAATAACGATCTGTCAACAGATCAAAGTGTGGATCTGTGGCTTCAATAAACATTTATTGTTCATGTTTAAATCATTATATATGAATATTTTTCTGACAGAAATGTGCGGTCCAGATTTTAGTTAGGAGAGCATTGATTTACAGACGAGAGACTCTTGGGTAAACAGTTTCGTTTCTCCGTCCTTCTCATCCTCCTAATTTGATGCAGGTGAATGGGAGGGGAGGAAAGCGTACCGCTCTCGTCTGACCCGTGTCCCAATTTTGTAATTAAATGCCTGAATACACTCAAGGTTTTTCTTCCATCGGGAGAGAAGAACTAGAGACCTTCGTCGTTTATTGCGCTTTGATTAACAGCTTTCAGGAGACATGTTGCTGGTCACTGAGCCTGCCTATTCAAGCCGTGTACTTGGCTTGCTTTCACTTGTGACTATGCTTTTGAAATTTTCACTGTGAGCACCTGGTCTAAAAAAAAAATCAATAGTATTAATCTAAAACACTAACTAAATCGCACCAGCGGGGAATTAGTTAAAGGAAATATTTATTTATTGATATTTACCAAGAGACTCTAACAAAACCCTGAGTTGTTCTCCATCAAGTAATGTTGATGGAGAATGTCTGTAAAGCTTTTGAGCTTTACACGAAAAGATCAAGTACCTTCACAGCGTACGCGCCAAAGAAATACACGTGGTCGCGTTTTAGTAGGTCACATGACCATGACCCATGTAGGCTAGGAAAAAGTTACTTGCTGTAACTGTTGTTAAACTTTATTTTTGTTTCATTTTCGAGTACTTCCTGGTGCGTCTCTGTACTGCTCTGAGCTCTAAGAGGATACGACTGAATCTTTGCCTCGAGATATTTTTGAGATTTCCATGAACACTTTCACACCACTACTACTATAAAACTGGTTTGTAGCATGAGTTATTAGATGAGTTATTGCTGATTTATTTATTTATTTTAAATATCACCAAGTCTTCTGATTTTTTTTTTTTTAAATTAAGAGATTTTTTATTAAGAAATCAACGAGTAAGAAGCTGGTTGTCGGACAACTTTTGAGCTCTCCACAATGGCTGCTTTGTTTCACTTGTGATAACATAATTGAGCCCCAGGTACTAGCCTCGCCGGCAGGAATTGGCTTTCACCGTGTGAGGTGTAGTGAGATTTAATGTGCCATGTAGCAAAGCAAGAGAAAGCACACGGTCTATTCACACAGTTCCCGTCTTTCCATTGCTCAGCCTTTCAGATGGGGGAAAGGCATACGCAAACAGACCTGTTTTTCTCGCTACACGCATCTCTTAAACACATTTAGCTCGGGCAAGGCGCTGTGTTTTCTGTTGTTTGTATCAATTTGCCTGGTTTCCATTACATATGACTCTACCCACAGTCCACTCTGGGGAGGCTGACATACTATACGCCACCACAAAAGTCACTCTGCAATCAGGGTCTGTTTACCAGCTCCAGGTCAAGATGCTCTTGATGTCATTTCCCCGACTCGCAGGCTTCGTGTGTATACTGCAGGACATACACAAGCTCTCTGTTTTGCGCCGACTCGTCCCGCTTGAGAAAGAACGAGGTTAACTGGCTGCGTAAGGTCAGAGCGAGTCATCTCTTCAGCCCTCTCTCGCTTTCAGTAAATAAGAGCTAAACAAGAGGGCCCTTCATCAGCTTTTAACGCCCCGTGGGCCTAGCTTCCTTCTACCCCATTACGTCTGTCCAGTGTTTGGTCTTCCATTCCAAATATTGTTTTATCACTTTGAAGAAAACCAGCAAACAGGACTGAGGGCGTCTCGAGGGCCTGGCGTTTAGGGGCGGGGCAGCTTTAGCAGTCTGGGAGGCTCCAAGGTGTATGCAGAGCAGCCATTCACTCACATATGCACAGCTTTGAATCAGGCTTTTGATGCTGACTGCCCCCGACATAAACAATGTAGCCTTTCACAGTCTTTTCTTCCTTATAATTAACTTACCGAAACACCCCCACCTCCCCGATGTTTATTTTTCGAGCCCGCCTTACACCGGGTCTGGAAAAGCCACAGAAAGACAGTGGGAGAGCCTACATAGAGGGAGAGGAGGGAAGAAAGGGTACAGGGTGTGAGGGAGGAATTAAGAGAGAGAGAGAGAGAGAGAGAGAGAGAAAGAGCCCCCTATTGAACCTTTCTCGTCTAGTGCCCTTTCTGCGCCGCCACAGAAAAAGAGAGATGACACAGCAGAGCACGGTACCGGCTCTCGCAAAGTTATCTGACCCCAGTGTGCTGACTCGAAGCCCCTCAATTCTTGTCTTTCTAAAATAGAGCAAACAGCTCTTGTGGGTGTAACCATAAGCAAGACAAAGGGAAAAAAATCCAATACTGCAGGCAAGCTGGCGCCTCTAGAGCCCGTCATCTGTAATGCTCCCAAGAAACCCACTAAGTCATAAAATAATTGTGGGAAGACTTGTGGAGTATTTATGTAGCGCTTCCTGGAAACAAACGAGAGACAGAAGGCTTGAGTGTCCAGTTCATAATGCCTGGAGAGTCCGGTAGTGGAGGCAGCATTTTTTTTTTTTAGTAGGCTCATGTGTCAGTGTCAGTGAGTTGACGCTGAAGTAATTATTACATATAAAGCCTGATTAATTTTTCCGATCATACAATGGAAAATATATATATTTTTTTTAAAACACGCATTTTCTAGTTAAACCCCTTAAGGCGGCGGACCAAGTCTCCAATGTGGCTCAGGAGACCTTTTGCCCTGCTTGGCGAAGTTGGAAGGAAATGAAACAAGGCACAATTGACACTAGAAAAAATATCAAGCAAGACAGCAGTAGTGGCAAAAAAAGAAATAAAGGCACGCAAAACGGCAACTTTATTCGAAAAAAAGATCGCATTTGTATGTGTTGTGTATAATGTTAGCCGGCTTCGCTCGCTAGCTCGATTAGAAAACGCGTCATGGAGGTGGCGCTGCACTTCCTATTTGGTGCTATAGATCTTTCCAAATGCAGAAACTGTATAATACACAGTATAATGATAATGTAACTAAAAATCAATCAATAAATAAAGTGTTAAATGATTTTGGACCTTGTCTTGCCTGTTAATACGGGCAATGCAGTTAGTACAACAGCGTCTGTTCTGCTCAACAGGCGCCTCAACAGGCTCAACTCCTAACCCCAGTCTGCCCGCCTCGTAGAAATGGTCCAGAACCGCCACTTGATTTAATATCTTTCTCCTGCCTCCTGCTTTATCCTCTCAGAAGCATACTGTCTGCTCTGCCCTTTTCCGTTTTCACCATGATAAGGTTCATTAATTTATCATAGTGCATACACTACAGCCACAGACCACAAAATAAGCATTATTGATGCGTTTTTCAGTGTACGCCTTCAGTAATGTGTGTTTCCGCACCTCTACATGACCTCTGTAGTCCTCCGCTGCTCCACACTCCACTGGGCCGTCAGCCTTAATTATCGCCACCATTTACCTATCTGGCTACATCGGGGTTGCGGATAGTGCTCTAACGTTTACTCGCTCTGACGTGAGTCCATACTCCGGGCGAGTTATTGCGCTATGCTCGGTCCTTTTCACGCGGGCCCTGTCCACTGGGACGGCATGATTACTGTAGTTTGCGGTCGCAATCACTCACTCAAATAGTCTCCAACTTGACCCACTGTCATGAATGGGGGTCTTTGTGAGGATGGCTTATTGTTTTTTTGTTTTTTTTTTCTTATCTTAGATGTGGAGTGAGATTTGACTTCATTAGTTTGAAGTGTTGAGACGTGGAACCAAAACATTGATTCGTCATGTGTAGAGTGGGTAAACTATTCAGAGCCGCATTAGGTTTATGAAAGCCAGACTAAATGTGCCTGGCCACAAAAACGTCGAGATGAGAAGACCATCATTAATGAAACTATTGCTTTAAAAGGTTGAGCGCGGTTCTTTCCCCAGAGATTTTACTCCATTAGTTTCCACTGATTAACTTCTAAGTTCCCTTTGCCCTGCCATCACCTCCTGTCTTACCTAGACGAGAGGAGATGAGATGTCTCAGCCAGCAACTCCGTACAGCCAGTGTTGATGAATTACAGTTGACAAAGCTCCAGTCCTGCTGCCCTTCCACCCCCATTCTTCTGCCATTTGCTTTAAAGAAAGTCTTTAAACGACCTGTACAACTCGGGGGGGGGGGGGGGGGAGGCACTCAGAGAGGATATAACTTCCCCAGTAGTCCGCTGATGCCAAGCCAAGGTGGTAGTTATCCTGGGGAAAAGGACATTTCAGGATGCTGCCAAAAGCCATGTAGCTGTAAGGTAGGAGTACCCATCATTGAGGACAGAGCCCTTGGGAGAACGATAGGCCCTGAGAAACATTTGTGAAATCCTTGTCAAGGACAAGGCAGCGCTGAAGTTCCTAACCCACAGCACCATTGCTAGGAGAGTGCAGAGGGATTCTTGAAATTAATTAGAGCTGATGTTTGAACTGTGTGGTGCTTTCAGTGGTACTTCAGTGGCTGCTGCCTTTAAAAACACCACTTGTGAGGTGAGAAAAGAAACACTCTACCTGCTAATCTGCTGAAAGTCAAAAAGGAAAATATCGCTTTATGGTAGCTTCAAACCTACTAATTTGTACCTCCTGATTACACCTTTCGAGTGCTTTCACAGCCTCTACCTAGGCAAAGTTCAAGCAAAGAAATCTTCCAGCTTAAAATAACTGAGCTTTTAATAGTGCCACAAAATTCCACCATTAAGATGAGCATTGTTGGATTTGTAATTTTATACAAACCGCCCCCGCCCCGACCTCCTCCACAGAGCTTTCGAAATGTGAGAATGGGACTTGGCCAAAGAGATGCAGAGAGTTATTAGCAACAGTAAGTATTTAACCTCGTCCGGGCCTTCTGGCTTCCTCGCCTCTGGCTGAACTGCTTACCCTCTTTTGCTTGGGGAACATGAGAAGAGTGGTCACCTTCTGGAACCCACTGGTCTAAATGATTGAACAGGTCTCAGTCTGAGAGTGAGGAAATGAAAAGCAAAGTGTGAGCCACTGCTCCAGCATGGCCTGCACCGCACCACCTCCTCCCTCCTCGCTGTCAATCTACCAGGGAGCGAGCTGACTATAAGCATTGGAGAGGAGTTTTGCGGTTGCCCTGAGCACCCAGTGTCAGAGATCAGCTCATTGTCTCCAAAAATCAGCCTGCCATGCTACATCATACATCTACCTACTGTGTGAGAGGCCTCAGTCAACTCCGGGGAGCTCATATATTTATTCACACTATTGTTCTAACATGGCATTGTGTACTGAGCCTCCATAACTTTTATAACAATACCACTATTCACCTTATCCAGGAAAAAACCCAAAGCCCTGTACGGGAGCACGAAGTAAAATTCTTCTCTTTCTTTGGATCCTCACCACAAATATCTTCAAGTCCTGCTTTCTTTCCATGTCTGTGGTTTAAATTTGTTTTTGTAAGGACTTGGCCTGTGCACTGGGCACAAACGCTTTGGAAGTTCCCACCCAAGCACATCATCCATTCAGAGAGCTGTGCATGGGAAAACCAAGTGCAGCTTTTTGAAGAAGGTCCGATCTGAACCCTGTCCAGTTGTTGCAGCAGACTTGGTCCCTGTAGTGGCAGTCTTATATTCAAGTCACTCTGAATGGAGGAGGCTGCTTTGATAATCCGACCTGTTTACCACCGAGTGCTTCCATGCCACATTTTGATCAGCTTCAAATGAACTGACCACTGAGGGAAATATTCAACATCAGTGACCTCAGTTGGTTTCTCTTGCCATTGCTTTGGGAGCTTTTCTTTTTTCTTTTTTCTCCCCCCCCTTCAACCAACATGTTTTATCGTGAGTAAATGTTTGCTGGAATGCAGCCCTAGTAAATCTTTCACTCACTTACTCAGAGAAAACTTTTGCCAAACTTTACTTTCTAGAATCAATTCAATGTAGTGTATTATGCTAATCATATGAATGTGGAAGTCCAATGCAAATGAAGGGGGGGAAAAAAAGAGAGAGGGTTATTAATTTGTGGTTGTATTCTCTCAGTGGAGCCTTCTGGGAATGCAGTCCAAGAGTCCGTAAGACACCACGGCTTGACCTCGTTTTTTAACTTATGATCATGTGGATTTATGGGTCCTCTGCTTCAACACACGGGCTCCGCAGTGTATTCTCTTTCCTTCATAATACCTTATTGTTCTCTTAATCCATGTGTTGTTCATGAACGTGCTCCCTGCAGATGGTATTCTAGGCACATGTAATTTATAGATGGTGTGACACAGCCTCCACAGTAACACTGAAGCTCTGTGTAGTCCCTATCAAGACCCCTTCCTAACATTGAACTGATTAATAGCCTCCCACTGCTGTGCCATTCATCATCTTTAAAATGGAGACCGAAAACAGGACAGGAGAGAAAGGAGAAGGGGAAAAGAATGTGAGAGAGATCCTTTAAATTACCCCTTGGTCTCTGTTTCTGTCCTTTTTTCTGTCTCTCACCTTCCCTTTTCTTCTCCAAGTATTCTTGGTATCTTGCTTTTCCAGACATGGTATAATTGTTTGTCGGTGTGGTTGCAGTCCACAGCCATGCTGAGAAAATGCAGTGTAGCCCAGAATAAGAGCTGGCAGAAAGGTGAATCCCATATGTTCTCAGCCTGAGATAGAACTCTAGGCATCAAGGTCAGGTCGCAGCCCTCAGATTAAAAAAAAAATAAAAAAATTATGAGATGCATCCAAATTCATCTGTTGTAATAAGTCAGGGTTCATATGCTTTGAGGCTCGTTAGAGCAAATCTCAATTTATGCCTCTAATTTATTTTTCACTGCTTAATGTCAGTTTTCAGTGAGCCTATATGGCAGCCATCAGCGGTGGGAGTGGAGCAATTACGACTCCCATCTCCTCCAGGAGAGAAGATAAGAATGAGAAATGATCTACGGTATCAGACTTCATCCAAAATCATTTCTTAGCACTACTTCCAACTTGACCAGGAAGTAGGACTGCCCAAGTCCTCTAAAGAATTGGATGAGGAGTGCTTGAGCTGACAGATAGTTCTTTTCAAGGCTCAGCTTGTCAGAAGTATGTCCACATATCCAGTGCCCAGCATTGGTGGCTCTGAGCTTGGCTTACGTTCCAAGTCCCCTCTGTGCTAATGCTACCCGAACTCCATCAGCCCAGTGTGTGCTCTGGCATGCCATTGCAAATGCGTCCCCCCCCCCTTTCTGTCTGCTTCCTACAGTCCGTGCCTGAGCCACTGCAGGGGCAGACTGAGAACCTCCGGGGCAGCTGGTCTGCCTGATGGGCCCAATTCATCAAACCAGTGAGGGAGGGAGGCACAAGGGGGCCTGTTGTTGACTTTATTGTTATAGTTATTAAATAAACCCTGATGAGAGGGCAGCGATAAGAATGCTTTCAACTTGCACGGTTGGGAGGTGCGTTCCAGACCTGGGGCCCAGCCACACAGGCGGAGATAAAGAATGATGAGCGTATGAAGCAGGCTTAAAAAAAGACAAGGGAAAAAAAGAGAGGGAGAGGGAGTGTTGCCGGTTACCCGAAAGACGGATGACTTGCCTTAGGCCTGGGCTGAATGTCAGAACGCCCCTCGCGGTGTTGCAGTGCAGTGTCCAGCCCCCGGCATATACAGGCTTTCATTTGCTCAGCAGGAGAAGGGACAGCTGGGAAGGAGGAGGGGCAGAAGTAGGCTGACTCTTCAGTCGAGGTATTAACCAACAGCCAACAGTTGGCATGTGAAAATCAGTTTGGTTGTTCCCCCTGCTGCTGCTCACAATCCCCACTGCATTGTAATTGCAAGTAGCCTCCAGTCCCACAGTCCCCACTTTCCACACCCTGCCACCCAGCTGCTGAAGGACGAGCAGGGCCGAGCCTAGAAAGACCCCTGGGGTAAAAAGAAAAAGATGCTGGAAAATTCAGGATCAAACCCCACAATCTAGACAAAGGGAAGAGTTATTTTGTACCGTTTATTAGGGTTTTCCCCCCATACAGACTTTTAAATGTTTTTCCTATAAAAGGTCCCTGGACTCCTGTTGTGTGCATATTTTGAGAGTTCATCCACGTTGCCGAATGCCAAGCTTCGAGAGACGGTGCTTTGGGCGTACGCTGTGATATGGGATTGAGACAGCTGCCGTGTAAAGACGGTTCTCCGGTTCTGCTCTGGGGGACAAGGACGGGGGCAGATTAGATGGAGGGGGTTTAGGTGAGCCAAGTTATTAGGGGAGTGAATTACCCATGTAGTGCTTCATTACCAATAAACAAACCTCAAAGGCCAGTGAACACGCACATGAAGGAGCGCTCCTCCCTCTAGCTTTAGTCCTGGCTTGCAGATTTCTAATTGTCTGCTTAATTAAAACGGGGATGGACATTGACGAAAAACGCTTGCCTCCATCATTTCATTCTGGCTCTTTTCCTTTACATTAAAGATCTCTGAGATGCAAAAAAAAAAAAAAACATTCTTACTCAATATCACCCAATTCTTACCAAAGGTTTTTCATTAAAATATTCCGTCCTTAGTCTTGTCTTCTCTCTCTCTCTCTCTCTCTCTCTCTCTCTCTCTCTCACTCACTCACTAGCTCGCTTGCACACACACACACACACATATATATACATACATTATATATATATACATATATACACATACATACATTATATATAAAAATAAAATCTTATTAAGACCATATTAAGATTCATCAATGGCCAAATGCTGTGCTCCGTTGCTGTGTACACTTCCTCGTATTTCCATTTTGAGTGTTATGCTTTAAAAAGCTCTACAATACAAAAAAGGAAAAACAATATAAAACAGCACTTTTCCCCTTTAAGAATCTTTATCCAGGAATGAATAATTATGTTTCAGTGAAGCCAGTTGCACATGGGAGCCTAAAGCACAATGGATTCAGCAAACTGTATTACTGAGCTGCTGTTTGGAAAAAGATGCTTGGCTTCCTGTCAGCTCCAACATGGCGTTGTCATGTATCTGCTAAAGCTATTGAAAGCAAATGTGAAACAAGTGTCCCTTAAGTCTGTCTTAACAGCGCGAAATAGTAGGATGGCATTAACACAAGGCCTCGGTGTAGACGAAAGCGCGTGCAGGGGTGCGTGAGTAAGAAATCTTTCGTCCCACGTTTACAATTGCATGTAAACACTAAACTTCTTTTTTTTTTTTTTTTTTTTTTTAAAGCCCTCAAGGATGTGAACATTTCTGTTTGAGTAACAACGTCAAGGAGTTTGTAAATAGACTCCAAAACCCGTATTACAAAAATCTGTCTGATTCCGCTGTGTGATCTGTCAGACTCCACACAGACGCCGTGATCTACTTCACAAAATGTGCTAGCTGATTTACTAACAGGATCTGCAGGATGACGGGTTAGGGATTGGTGCTCAAATGAATACAACCAAAGGGCAGGTATTAAAATGGCGCGACCCTGTTTTCGCAAATTTGGCAAAATAAAGACATTAATATATTTACGTCTATTAAAGACTACAAATTTAAAAACAGCTCATACTCACGTGATGTGCCTTTTTTGTCTTTTTGTTATTAATATCACTCCACCACTTTAACTTTGGCAAACCGTGTCTTCATGGGCCTTGCGTTGTGCGTTGTCATGCTAGAACATGTTTGTGGCTCTTCGTTCCGGTGAAGGGAAATTGTAATGCTGCGGTATATAAAGACATCCTATACAATAGTGTGCGCTTCCAAGAGACATATATGGGTGTGATGGTCGGGTGTCCATAAACTTTTGGCTATTTAATATCGGTTTGGAAGGAACACGGCAGCCCTGGTGGCGTAATCAGCATGTGCCTGTTGACCGCACTACTCGGGGGATCGTTAGTACCAGAATTCATTATTTCCCCATAACCGCGTTATCACCATCACCATCATCATCATCATCATCATCATTATTATTTTCATTCCACCCCCACCACTTATCGTAACAATGACCACACGTTTGGACTCGCGTCGTGCCAGTAATGAAGTTGGAATTTAAATGCCCTCCAGAGAGATGTGTGAATAGCATTTCAGAACAGAAGCAAATATAATAGGGAGCAGGGCTGGGTCGAGGTAACCTTTTAAAATGCGTACCCGTGTGCCATCGGCGCACAGACCCGATAACAGCGACGAGGTTGTTCAGTTTCAGGGATCCGGTACCGGCCTGGCGTGGTCGAATACCATGCTACGTTAGGACGTTCAGACGTGTGCTGTAATGTAAGCTGGAACTAAAATGATGTTTTGATAAAAGGCGATGTTTATGATGTTTTGCTTCACAGTTGATTATTATTAGAAGAACATATTCTTAATATTTTCCCAGGACATATTAAGTATTTGTTGCTATAGAAACGATACCCTACTAGAACAAGAACGTGAATATAAACCTGTGATTTGTCCTGCAGCTGCGTTGCTGTCAGAGTTCCTGTTGTAGAAAATCAATCAGCACCTTCTGATGAGGAAGAATCAAGAATTCAACCAAAAGAACTAAAATTTTGAAAGGTCTGAAAATTAATAATTATAATAATAATAATAATAATAATAATATTGTAGTAGTAGTAGAGGGATTTTGATTCAATTGAACGGAATCCAGGCTTTAATCATAACCCACTATGATTTCACCAGGTTGTTGATGCACAGCATTTCAGGCCACACTTGCGCTGTGTAGCAGGATAATAAAAAATCCGCTATTTTTGTGCGTGCGAGGCGGGCCCTGCTGAGCCGCAGTTGCTTTGTGAACGTTATTTGTAGGTAGTTATTTGGTCGCTGTCTTGCCCGGCCACCGCTGCGGTGTTGTGTAGCTGAGCTTGATAGGATCGACTCCTCTCTGGCGTTCAGGTGGGGGTGTGAGAGGCTTTGTTCTGACGTTCCCCCTCCTGAAAACCGAATCTCGCATGCCGACTCGTTCTCCTCCCACACCGCTGGGTGCTAACTCGCTGTAAATGGATTACAGTCGACCGACTCCTCTCGGCTTTTCGTCAAGTCAGATATTTTACAAAACGTGTCAGTTTGAGCATGTGCATAAGAGAAGGGAGTTGTAGTGGAAGTGTGTGTGTGTGTGTGAGTGAGGGAGAGGTGGAAGGTGTAAAGGAGGGAGGGAGGGAGGGAGGGTTGTGTTTATGTATTACCCATGTGAAAAGAGCTGAAGGGTGAAGGTAGTGCAAAATTGTGTCCCTCAGGCTCTATTTTAGCGTCTCCTCGGCTGCCTTTCCCATTTTCGACACCGAGTGCTGCATCTGTGAGTTCGTGCCTTTTAATTTTTCAGCGTTTTGTTCCGTTTGCATAACCTCCTGGCGAACCCTCCTCGCCGTTGTCAATCTCACACGGCAGATAAAATCCACCCCGCACCTTCTGCTTCTCCTCTTTGTGCACTTGACAAAATGTCTTTGTCACGAATATAATTACGGGTGATGGATCTGATTTCAAATGCAGCGTGGACGGTAATGTGCTTCACATCACCACAGTCCACGCACTCTCACTCTCGCTCTCTCTCGTGCTCTTTCTCACTCTCGCGCTCTCTCTCTCTCGTGCTCTTTCTCTCTCTCTCTCTCGGCACGCACTCTCTCTTTTGTAGAAATTTCCATTTCTAGGCTCATTTTAGTAAATCACCAGTTGCATTTGCATGCACTGCAGGTTGTGTAGTTACATTATGATGAATGCGAATGAAGTTCAGCGCTCGCATAAGTACTGTTTGACTCACATGCATCTGAAATAAATAGGCGTTTTCATGCGTCCCGTTTAGAGGGACGACGCGGTTTGTACGAATTTGCATCCGGCGGAAAAAAACACGCGGTGACAGTCCGCGGTTGTTTCTTAAAGTAATCTGATTACCGTTCCTCATCATGTGAGCTGAGAATGTGAGGGGGGAGGGGGACGGGGGGACGGGGGGGGGGGGGGTATATGGGGGAACCCAAGAATACGTATTTATAATAATTCAAAAGCGCTCGGGAGGGAAAAGGAAATATAATTGAGGTGGCGGCGGGTTTTGGTGCTTTATCAATAATCCGTTTGCAATTACTGCGCATCGTTTCCTTCTTATCGCAGCATTCGGGTTCCTGTGGAAGAACTTTGCACCGCTGACAGCTGTTTCAACATAATTACCACAGAGGTGAAAGCTGTTTAGTGATGAGGTTAGTCTTCAAATAGAGGGAACAAAATGCAGCCAAGAATGATGGAGGAGGAAGACTAGAGAGAGAGAGAGAGAGAGAGAGAGAGATTCAGTCAACATTTTTATAATATTCAGTCTGACATCTCACATTTTCCGAGTTCGAAGGCCATTTAACCCTGCCTCTTTGCCTGTGCAATATTAATGCTCTTAAAACAAGGATGAGGTGAATGAGGGCATGAATCGCATGGGACTACTGCAGGGATCATGGCTGTACACATGCACACAGAGAGAGAGAGAGACACACACACACACACACACACACACAGAGGCTTCCACATAAGCACACTAGCAGGGCCAAATGCGTTGCTGGTGCTCAGGGTTTTATGGTTATGTTTTATGTGAGAGAAAATTTAGGGAAAATATTTCTATTCGATTACTCGCACGCACCCTAAGTCATGGCAGACCCAACAAATTATTGAGAAAACACCGTCGCTACGGCGATAAACGGTTCACAGATTTGTATGTATTTATTTATTTATTTATTCATTTATTTATGTTAACAGGCCGACTTTTCGAACCATCGTGGTTTCTGCTGCAGATCTCCTGTTACGGCTTGTCCAATCACGTGCGTTTATGCAAATGACTTAGCCGAAAGCAGCTCATTGGACCAGAGACTAACTACAGGGCTGGAGAAAGTTTTCACAGCTCTTTGCATATATTTAGTATTTATTTAGTCTGCTTAGTGACGTGACGATCACATGTCTCATGGCACGTCGTGGCCCGAGTCTGCAGAAAATCTGCTGTAATTTTGAAAAACTGCAAGCCCCGCCGCATATTCCGGAGTTCGCTTGATTTTGCTTCACTTCTGCGATCGCAAAATCCTGGAGGGATGGGACAACCTGGCTCGCGCAAAACCATGGGGTTTAAATAGAAACCATCACAGAAATTCAAATGGTTTCCACTATAAATACCAATCCAAACCATCAGCATTAAAACCCATTACCAAATGGTTTCCATTACATAGTAGGACATATTAAGGATGTAGGTCCTAAATGGTATCCACTAGACATAACATGGCACCGATAGAAACGAGAAATTACCAGTAGAGACCCACAGGGTCGTTAAAACGAATACGATTCCCATTATAACTATTAAAAAATCCCGTGAGGATTCAATTGTGGTGTGTGTGATGGGTTTCAGCAGGGTGGACTTTCGTTAAAAATAAATAAATAAACAAAATGATGAATTCTTGTCCTAAACATGTATTACAATGCATTTCCGATATATAAACCCTTTTTTTTTTTTTTCGTTTGTTTGTTTGTTTGTTTTGTAGCTTACTGAAAAGCTACACAGAACCGTATTATACATAAATATCCCCCGTAGGCGGTCAATCATACAGTATGTCATCATGCAAACTGAAACGGACACACGCACAACATTACTGATTCATAATTATCCGCTCCGGGTCATATACAGTTACAGGCATGTGCTTTTTGAACGAGATGAATAATACTTTGAAACAGAATCTGGCTTAAAGCAGATTAAAGGATAAAGGTGTGTTTATTTGAAATCCCCCAGCCCCTCCGACTGCGCTCCACTTCCCAAAATTCCCCTTAAATACCTGCGCGTGTGCCAGAGGCTCTTGGAAGCGGTGTGGAATTTTGATCCGTGGGGAAGCGGGAAGTGAGAATGGGAAAGGGGGGTGCGCGGAGAGTGTGGGGAATCTGAATAATGAATAAGTGGAAGGGTGAGACGGCGAAGGGAGAGAGAGAGAGAGAGAGGACGCATTAAGCTTGTGAGGAAGGTAAGTAAGTCGAGACAGAGAGCGTGGCACAACGCTTAAACCTGGCTGGATTACATGAGCTCTGAGCAACAGTGACATTGCACATGTCCGCCTTCTTCACCAACCAATATAAAAAAAAAAAAGTCCTGGCTTTTTGATGCACATTTCCTGATTTAAAAAAAAAAAAAACATGACTAGAATGCTGAGTAATGTGTTTGACAGGATCTCTACTATCAGTCGTACCAGCGTATACGGTTTTGACGTGTCCCTTTTGATGATGTGCGACACCTGAAAACTTGCGAACCATAAGATCCATAGGAAACCCACGTGGACCAGGGAAGAACATGCAAAACTCGGGCAGTAACCCAAGCTCAGGATCGAATCCTCCCAGCTTGAACTGGGGATGAAACGGTTCCCGGTTTCACGATAAAATTCCCCCACGGGAATCATATTACTGTGTCACGCCCGGGGGAAGAGCGGGAAAAGTGCTAACGAAGTGCCCAAGCCCCCTTTTGCAGCGCCTTTCTTCTGGCAAGCTCTGCAGACAGGGTTACCCTCTCCCATTAAGCTTTTAATAAAAATCCAAAATATGATCACACTGCGGATTTGGTCCTCTTGGAAGATTGGACATTCTCCCAAGCGCCGTCGCGGCCTTCCGCCATGTTCTCTAGCTGAACTAAATGATTTCTGTTACTATAAAAAGCAAAACGACAGTGTGGGCGGTGCCACGGTGGGCAGGTGATGTAATCGGCGTGCGACCGAACACCTGTAACACCAGGGACACGGACTATCGCAGCAAGCCTGGTGCCAACCATCCATCACTTTACAGTTGAATATAAAACCTCTTTAAATCATTTGGTGTGTGTATCATGTACTTTTTATACGTTTTCGGCACATTTTAACAATACCGTGATAATACATGTGATAGTTTCGATCGTGAATATCGTGAAATGTAATTTTCATACTGTTACATCCCTAGCCTGAAGCATCCTTAGAAAACGTTAGGAAAACGTTCTCAGAACCTAAACTCCTTAGTCGGGACTTGGTGTTTGATTAGGGTTTAGTGTATGAGGGTTCTGGGAAACAATATTATTCGTTTGAGGGGAGAAGAAAAAAAAAAAAACCAACCCAAAACAGCAAAAAAAAGATGAGATGACCACCAACACCGCGAGTCCACTTATCACCGGCCAATGACGTCACCAACAAGCAACCTCTGGCTTGACCCTACTTTCAAAGTGTTCTGTCAAACTATATCAATTCATGAGTAGCAGTTGGTCCACCGAGACCCCCGACCACTCCCACACAGCCCCAACCAACCCACACACACACACACGTCTAGCACATCCCAGTTCCATTATCACCTTCTGATGGCTCAGCCATAATGGAAGCGACAAACAGACAGCTAATATTGAGCATTAATTTTTCATACGTGCAGGAAAATCTATGCACGTCTCGCTCGTACGTCTTCGTCTCCCACACGCGTCACGCCAGGCTATCGGTCAAGCTAACGAATATGTTTCGGGTGACAAGGAGCAGTGTTCCATTTTTGGAAAACGCAATCTACTTTTCCACTTTGGGCTTAAGTGTAGGTGGCCATGATGTCAAATCATCTCTTCTCCTACACCACTATTCATAGACAGTGTGGCTTGGTCTTCGTAATAGGTATTTAGGATTTATGTTTCCCAGAAAGGCTAAGTGCACTGTTTTCTGTGGCCGGACATGGGCCGGGTTTGCAATTCTTCGCCAGTAATTGCACACTGACTGGAGAGATTAGTATCTCCCTCCCCTCAGTGGCCCCCCTTTCTCATTCGAAAAAAAAAATATATAAAAATGGCAAGCTTGACAAAAAGACAGTGCGGTTCTTGAGTATAAATTCTGGATTGTGCTAAGAGTATAGCCAAGAAGGATTAGTATAACAAGGAGGGTTAGAAATCGTCTGTCTGTAAGACCCGGCTCTTATTTTCATTAATCATTTATTCCTCCCAATGCTAGCTGGCATGACATTGTTTGCACTGGGTGCGTTAACCCCTCCTGAGCTCTCCATCGGCGGGGTTAAGTGTTCGTCTCTCGAGCACTCTCGAAAAGAAGAGAGGGAAGGAGGAGTTGTTAGGCAGAGAGGGCAGAGCAAGATGGCAGCTGCCAACCAGATGACCGTCTCGCACAACTACAGGTGGACAGGCTTGCTGTGAGACTCGCTAATCCACACCCCGGTCACATTTCTTTACATTCCACTACTCTAGCTACACCCCCTTCTTTCAGCCAGTGCTTGGCTTAAGTTGAATTAACACCGGATTGGATTTCTCATCCAATGCTGAGTGAGAAATGCTGTTTTTGCGGGGTTGACAGCAAAATCTGACTCTCAACTTATGTTTACACATCGTAACTGTGCTAGCGATAGCGACGATGCCGCACTGTGATAGAGTAGTACATGGGATAACACAAATACAGCCTTGCTAGCACTAGGATCGCTAAACACGTTACAAATATTTCACAATAAACAGGCTTGATGTGTTTCGGGGTGGAGTTTTCCTTAAACGGTGCGTCTTTTTCATAGTGTCAGGCTTTTTTTTTTCCCCTTTTTCTCACTCTCTCTCCCACTCCATGTCTGAAGACGGTGTTTTTCAGCGTGCTTGTCGCGTGTAGGCTGGAAACAGGATGCGTTGTGTTGCGATTTGTCAGCCTGTTTGAGTGACGGTGCGCTGATGAGGCCTGTGCCTGCGTGAATTGCGAGCAGTGAAGGATATCATCACAATGATATCAGGAGTGGAAGGCGAGGGGGGAAGAAAGAAAAAAAAAAGTAAACTATCATGAGTAATATGACCCAATTTCCTGCCACGCTTCATTAAAAAGCCAACGTAACGTCTCTGCCATCACATTAATTTCCTAACAGCTTTATTTAATAAAATGGGACAAGAACTTGTACCATCGCTATTAGCATAATATGGAAATCCTGGTCATTACCGACACGTAATGTATGAACCAAACCGAGCGCCAAATAAAGAAGCAGCAGGGAACGCAGGAGAGGCGCTGTTGATCCAATATGGAGAGCTGATTATCAATAGGGAATTGGAAATTAGCCTGAGAACCAGCGTGAGGATGGAAATCAAGAGGCACGGAACGGTCCCTCTGTTTGGCAGAACGCTAAAGCCGTCAGAAGCCTGCCTGGCTCCTCGAGCCTGCTGTATGCGTCATGTAAATAACTAATTAGAGCCAGTAGCAATTTCCGTGATCTGCGAATGACTGGACGGGGAGGTGAGGTGGGGGAGGAGGACACCCCGCTACACTCCTCCTCCCTCAGCTCTTCCTTCTACTGCTCTACTTTCATCTCCTCTCACTTATGGAGACATCTCATCTGGCTCCCTGCCTCTCCTCCGTCCCCTTCTCGCACTATCGTTCTCTCGCATGCAGTCTTCTCATTTCCGCACCGCTAGGTCCCCACTGAGCAGAGGAACATCGTCGCCTACTGCGCATAAAGAAAAGGCTGGAAAATTGCAGGCAGTCTTCACGGGGCGCACAAGCCCCTTAGGGTCGTCAGTGCAACGTGGAGGGACTGGTTTTTGTTTTTTAAATGAAAATTTTTACTGTGGGACGTCGTGCCCCAGACGCTAGTTGTTTTATTTTTTTTTTATGAGGTGTCACTCACCCGAAGTGAAATAAGAGCACGGCTTTCTAAAAGTATTGTGAAGAGTCTCCGTGTTTTATTGGACGTTGTTGACTTCGTGAAGAACGCGACACGGTTTTGATAATGCGCCGTCGGTCGCGTTCTCAAGCAAAGACATAAAGATCTTGCAGATCTCAGAGGTGGTAAGACCGGGCAAATTCTATTACTCATCGGAAGAAATGCTGAAGTTGGGCTTCAAATTCTTCACTGGTTGATGTTTTGTTCGTTCTGATATCCTGTCGACTCGAGCCTTGCGAGGACGTCTAACTGTAGTAAAAGTCATCATGCCGAGTTTCTCTCAACAGTTTGTTTAAATGTGAGGTGATTGCATGTTAATGGCACTTTAACCAATTAGGCCACAGATTTCAGCCTCAATGCCACTGTAACCTACCAGGCCACAGTTTCTGGCCATGATGTCACCTCGACAACCAAGATGCCACTGTGACCAGGTCATGGTGTCAGGCCAAAATTCTTCTGTAACCAAAAAAGCCATCAATCCAGCCACTGTAATGTATTAGACCACAGTTTCTGGTCATAATGCCACCGCAACAGCCAGAAAGCCATTGCAATCAGTCGGGCCACAGTTCTGCTTGTAACCAATCGGCCCACGGTTTCCAGCCAGAATGCCACTGTAACCAATCCAGACCCAGTTTCTTGCCAAACATATCCTGTAGCCAATCCAACCCCAGTTTCTGGAGAAAATGAACTGTAACCAATCAGGCCACAGTTTGCAGCCAAAATGCCTCTGTAACCAATTGCAAACTGTAAAGGCGTAAAAGGCATAGCGCTGCGTTTCCGAAACGGTTTATGTCTTCTGTCTGGCGTTGATCTTTATTCATCGTAATTGTATTTGATGCATTGTACGATAAAAGTTAAACAAACATTAATTCCAACATATCTTTCTATCCAATCGTGATGCTGCATGATGCAAATACTAGAGCACCAGAACCCATTGCTTTAAACTCTCTCCCTGAAGAGTTAATGATTTTAAAGTGCTGTAGGGAAACCAAGCAAAGCGCTTCGCAGTTCTTCTTTAATTGATTTCTTTACCTTGTTTCATGTAGTACACACACACGCACACACAAAAAAGAAAGAAAAAAATCCTTCCACGGCGCTTTTGCATTAGAAGGACTAGGCAGTGATCCATTTCTCTTCGTTTATGATCAATGATGAGCTCTCTTAGTGAGGAGACAGCGCTGCTGTTGGTGATTTATCGATTGGGTCGGAGCCATACCGTGTGCATGATAATGAGCAATTGAATACGTCACAAAGCCGTGAACGCTGAAGTGTTTTCAAATTATTATAACGCCGCCTCAGTGCCTTTTCATCGACTTTTCCTTCCCAGCTATCCTTTTCATGTGGTCCGTGTGTTGAAAGCCACGCTGGAACTACACCCGTCTGCTTACGGAGGCTAGAATGAGTTGATAAATGTTGTTCGAGGATTAGCATGGCGGTAGCAGCCAGATGAGCTCACGTGTTGGCGTTTTAACACTTTTTTTATAGTGTGTAAAGAGGGTGTAAGGGTCGGTTTAGGTCGTCACGCTATAGTGTGTGCACCTGTCGAGTTTTTTCTTTCTTCACTGATGTTTTAATGTTTTTGCTATAATGTAGCATTGAATGTTTTATTTAGTTCATTTTGCCGTGTAACACGCACACTGATTACGTCGCCGACTTGGACTTTTATTTATTTATTTATAATATCTGCCGATTTGGAGAGGACCGCTAGTTCGGGATTAATCCTGCTGAACCCTGGCATCATGTACTCAAATCGTGAGGCGTTGACTGACGAATGCATATTTATAAGTTTTACTGCAATGCTTTTTTTCAAAAAAAAAAAATTATTATTATTATTATTTTTTTTTTAAATTGCCCAAGGGCTTGCATCTTCCCTTTGATCTTCCCACAATAATATCTGTTCACATGGCTGTGGGTGCTGAATCAATAACAGTTTGACAGGACTATGTTTCGGATGCATATTTCATATTCCTAGTGTTTTCAGATCGTCTGAATCAAGTGCTGTTTCAAAGGCAAACAGTTTCCAGCAGTTTCATTGTGATAACAGCTACATGTTGTGCCAAACCCCACTTGCAATTCAGTTCTGAATGCATTCAACCCACTTTCCACTGCTTGACTAATCCCTGTTGTTCCCAAAATGTCTCTTTCCTGCTCCTTGAGCCATGGTTTACTTTTGTCTCCTAACAAAATAAGTGAATGCCAGAGGAAAGGCAGGTGACAGACTGCAGACCCGAGGACTTGTACTAATTAACTTGTTTAAACAAACTCGACAAGGGGAAGGGGAAAAAGCTTTCAGTGCTCCCCCCTCTTCCCCCCTTTCAAAAAGCCATTACCAGGAAAGGGGCAGGAGGACAGCGAGGGGGCCAAGCAGCGGTGTCACCATTACTGATGGACACGGAATGCACACCACTCTCACTCTCTCTCTCTCTCTCTCTCTCTCTCTACCTCGTTTTTTCTCCTTTGAGATGGAGTGCTTTGAAGACTTAGAGGTAGATTATATGGTACTTAGGGGTCGGGGCTTGTCAAAAACTGGGAGCTTTGTGAGCAGTTCCAGACTTCTGACAAGCTGACCTTTCATCCCTAGTAAACAGAAGCCAAATTTCAGTGTTTATCACTCTGAGAGGGTCTGGGGAAGAGAAGAAGGGAGGGCTGGTGCAACAAAAGCAGCCAGGAAAAGGTGAGTTTATACCCTAAGGGATCTACTGGAACAGAAAAAAACCTGTGGGGGAAAAGGCTTCATATCGGGCTCACCTAATTCTTATCCACATATGTTTTGTTTAAAGGAAAAGTCCACCCCGAAACACGTATCATATCCTCACGTGGAAGTCTTCCAGCCACTGTGCTGTATTTTTCATTTGCATTTTCACTGTTTCTCATTCAGTGTTTCACAGCACCGTACAATGTCACGTTAAAGAGAACCCCCAGTGTATAAGTTGCAGAAATGGCAAACGCTGGACTTAACATCCGGAAGTTCTAGAATGCAATGCGACGTAGTTGCACCGAGTTACAGAAGAAACTCGACCGGTCGTAGTTCGAGATCTACGAGTTGACGAGTGTGGTGATGTTTTTAGCAGAGTGTACAGTTGAGGTGGTGAGAGAGTCGGACCGTTGAAGTCGCCGCCGCATTAGGTAGAGGCGAAGCAAGTGTTGAATTCGACCGGTGACGTTATTAAAGGTAGTCAAATAGCATTGTGGGAAATGTAGGAAACACGGACTAACTAAAAACACCGCTGGACATCACGCGTTTCTAGCAGACTTTTCTCATTATTACTACCTACGGCATGGAGAGGAAAGGGGAGAAGGGTAGAATGGGGGGGGGGGGGGGGGGGGGTGGAAGGTTGAGGTGCATGAAAAATGATCTCATGAAAGTGGATCGTGTTCTTTGCTAGGGGAAATTACATTACCGTTATTGTTGACGCTGCATCAGTAAAGGCCGTCCCAGCTCCTTTGTTCCCGCAGGGGGATTTATTTATTTTTTTTTGCAGCATGCTCTGCATCTTAACCTTTCTTCTCCCACCAAAGACAGTGATAGACCCTGCCTTTGCAGTCGCAACACGATTTCTAGTCTATGTTTTAGGGTTTGCCTGTAAATGATTAGATCCTTGGCTCGACTAACTCGGCTAACTCATCTGCAGTTTGTCCGAGGTAAATTACAGCTCAATTATAGCTACTAGATACCAGGAGAATGCTGAGTCTCTGAATCGGATGAGCTCTCTGCAAGGCGTACGTGTTTCTGTCCTGCTATTGAAGGCTAATAGAGACGTGACAGGTGGAAGATTGAAGCCGAGCGAGAGAGAATCTGAGGGAAGGACCTTTCGCTCTTCAAAGGGAAGTGGTTCTGAGGATAGGCGGCAGGCGCAAGTGATCACACATTGTAATTAGAGAAAAGACCATTATCTCGCAAAGATGTTTTCCTTCACAGGCCAGCGGAATATTTGCCTCAAGGATTTTCTGCCGTAAGTTAATAATAGAAGTGTTCAGGTTCATTAGCAAATGCACTTCCGAAGGGCTAGATCTGTAATAGGAAAAGTCTTCTCAGCTCTCCGCTCACATATCGTACAAGTCATGCACCACTTTCTTTCTTCTTCTCTCTGTCTTGGCAGACTCACACTTTCTTTATATGCACTTTCCTAAGACCGAGATTAAGCCTTTTAATGAATTTAGAGTCTCTCTCTGTACAGTTAAACATCATAGAGACTGAAGAAATTAAGTCAGGGCGAATTTATCTCTGATGATTTTGGCTATTTCTGCCTTTTGGAATTAATGCACTTATTAAACCAACGATTTGAGACGTTCCTTATTAATTGGCGAAACCACTCGAAGGTGTTGGGGAAAGCACGCGGCAGAAGCTTGAAATGAAACCCGAGGCTGTTAATTAGCAAACAAAATCGCCCACTCGGTCTAAAGCCCCATCATCACCCCTTTGCGCTTATAAATTAATAGATCGAGCTCGTAAAAAAAAGCTAATTTCGCATCTAGCTTTAATAGCTACTGAGATCTCCACAGAGCCAGTGGGGGTAGTCTGGAAACGGCGGTATCTCCGGCTTACGTAGCGCTCGACTCCAAGGCTTTTGCTTGTCAGCATGTATCAGTTCAAAGGCAGCTGCACCAGGAACCAAGTGGGAGGATCGAGCACGGGGTGGGGGGGGGTGAAAGGTTTTCATCCGTGGGGTTCGGAATTAGCCTAAGTGCTGCGCTAGAAGTAGGAGGTGCTAACGAGAAGAGCAAGGCCGCCGAGCTCTGATTGAGTTGCAGCTGTTGGACACGTCAACAGCAGCCGCTCCAGGCTGGTCTCTGAGCGTGTGCAAATGTAGCCTGGGTGGCCACATGGCTTTCATTAGTCGGGGCCACGTGCCCGCTCAGGGGTCCACCAGCGGCTGTGGAGTGGAGGGGAAACGGAATGATCTTAAATCAGGTGCCGCTCGTCAGAAAATTGATAAGCTGCCAGAAGGCGTTTGCCTGGACCATTTTTCCAAATTGTCTCTGGGGTTGCTTTACCCATCCTGATTGCTCTTTTTTATTGGACTCATTACCTTCTATTCTGTTTGTTTTCTTAGCGAGTCCGCTTTAACACCACCTCCTCCAAATGATCCCCTCCCAACACCACCATCACCACCACTACTTCACCCCTGCAGGCGGACCAGTCATCTAGGCTAATGGAGGCACTTACCAGGCCTTTTAAATCCCAACAGTTCTGCTTAACCCCTTATTGATGCTCTCTTGCTCCTTGGCCTGTGGGCAGGTGAAAGAAAGAAAGAAAAAAACGACGTCTGTGTGGCTGTTTTTCACATTGTCAACCAAAGGCAATAAAGCGAAAAAAGAAAAGAAAAAAAAAAACCGCTTGTAGCGAAATGCCGTTATCTACTCAGACTCATAAACTGGGTTCAGAGTGGGGTAACGTTGTAAAGAAGCTTAACATGAGAAACGAACTACCCGAGGAACAAAGTAAGTCCATAATGGCTTTCCATCCTGTTATTTAAGAAGACAGAGACCACTCTGACTGTAAAAACGGCCTCACTTTGAAAACCACCCATGTCCTAGGGTTAGAGATTGGGGGGGGCGGGGGGGAGGAGGGGTGTAAAAAAAAATGAAGCACAGTGATACCCAAGTTCACAATGATCCTTGAAGAGGTTGAATCCCGGAAAGAATTTCGACTGTTACTAATAATGAGGCACTGCTGCATTTCGACCACCCGTACATACACAGAACGAAGAACAGATACGCAGCACGGCTTGTCTTGTGGCGAGTGTGAACAGTGAGCAAGTGCGTTACTCGCCGTCGCAACCCGGCGACGCATGCCAACTTTCAAACTGAAACTCTTTAAGGGTGAGTTTATCGACAGGGAGCAGTCCCCCCCCAATAAAAAATCTTTGAAACACAATTGTGTTCTAAGGTTTATGAAACTGGGAACCTTGGGACCCTTGATGCATCCAAAACACTATTAGTTGCAACACATAGCGTATACAGTAAGCATACACTCAGAATACATCTTCAATGCAAATGTGCCTTGTATATCTCTGTGAAATATAATCTATCAAATACATGTTGGTGTTTATGTCATCAGGATGCAAAGAACAGCAACTGGCTCCTCTCGCTATTAGACAAGGTGGACATGTGTTCCATGTTAGCCGGCTGTTAAATTAAAACCTATAAATCACCCAGACGGAATCAAATAGAGGCGGCTATGTTTGAGCTTAATTCGAGCCAGTTCCTGAAGCCCGTTTCCTCTACAGGGAACAGGATACTACAACATGTGTCCTGAAGTGCAGGAGTGGAAAGGGGGGGGGGGGTTAGGATGGGGGGGGGGGGGTGATGTACAAGCGTAAACACCCGCTTGTGTTTTGAATTTGCCACTGACCTGTAACTTACCTCAGTCCGTCACTTACAGCATTAATAGCCTGGATTTATGACCTCGTTCGACCGTGCTGTCCCTAAGAGAAACATTTGAAGCATAAAAAATGTGAAGTTTATTTTCCAGAAGCTGTTGTTAAACTTGTTTTTCTAACCCAGAGGCCTGGCTTGCTCAAAAGCCGTGCTGCAGGGCTCATTAATTTGCATTCAAAGGCGGTCAAAAAGCGAACGTTCTTAAGCTGGAATTTCGAGACAAAAGGAATAACACACTTTGATTAGGAACACGCCAGCAGTGGTGCTCATTAAGGCATTTAATTGCTTGTTTGCATGGATCGTAGTGATGGAAGCTCTTCATACGCAATGCGAGGCTCATTTTCACACAATAGTGAATGGATTTATAGAATCGGGACCGATTTTCTTTTTTTTCTTTCTTTTCTTTTTTTCAGAAAAATCACAGCCTTATAGAATGAAGATGAAATTCTTACATAACATAACTGGCAACTTTACACGATGCATGGGAATACACAAGATTTTAAACAGAGCTACCGAGTCAAATCCATTCTCTTGAATACACGTGGTGGCCTGGGAAAAGCCTTCAGACGGTGAAGCTCTGGATTTAGTACTCTGCATATTTCTCGTAAGTAAAGTTCTAGCATTTCAAGGTGGTGAAAAAGGGTAGAACAGGGTATTTAAAGATTTCATTCCAATTCTACTTGTGGAAGAACAACATTACGTCTTGAATTGTAATGAACGTCCAAATATTTAACATCAAATCAGCTGCCTCCAGTTCAGTTAAAGGAAACACATTTAATCCACAATTATCTCCAAATGCGTATTGTGGGATAGTTTAATCA